>NC_044320.2:57539309-57839309 GCF_007474595.2 Lynx canadensis | reverse complement strand
ATATGTAGGAAAAGGAAAATTAACTAAAAGAATAAGTCATATTTGGTTCCTGTTCAGGTCACTACTTTAGTGAATTGATACATAGCACTTAGAATAGTGTTTCTCACTTTCTTTAAGCAATGCTATATTCCAATCAAGCCTTCCATCTCAAGTCACCTAGCTTTTACAAATCCACTAAATTATGATATATTTTTTTGAAGTTTGAATGAGAATAGTGGGAATTGTGTTCCAAATATAACTTAAAATATATGTCATTCTTATCCCTCTGGCTGAGAATCACTTATGTACTTTCTCAACATATACCTCCTCATATGTATGCTTGCTTACTTTTACAAATGTATTTATGAGTTTTTTTATAAGTATATTAATTATCTGTTGAAGAATAATAACTTGCAAAACATCGTAATGCCTAATTACTTATTTTATGTTAAAAAATGTAAATGCAGTAAACTAGAAAGAAAAAAAAAAACCTAGCAGGCAATTGAAATTCATCAAAAAGTTGAATAGAACAAACAGACCTTAACTAAAAAGACAGTTCCCCTAAGACATAAAAAAGAAAAAAAAAGAAAAAAAAAAAAAAAAAAAAAAAAAAAAAAAAAAAAAAAAAAAAAAAAAAAAAAAAAAAAAAAAAAAAAAAAAAAAAAAAAAAGAAAAAGGTAAAACCAGGGGAGGAATAACAACAACAATAAAATTGCACTGAGGCAGAAAGAAAATGAATACTTCCAATTAAAGCCAATTTCTGAAAATTATTCACCACAAGAACCAGAAAAAATAATTTTAGAAAACTATTTTAAAACTCTCCATGGGACTTAGGAAAACTCAGCGAAACAGATGTGTGAAGCTATAAGAAGAGAGTGAATTCCGATGAAAAGACCAATTGATGACATGAAGAGGAAGAAGCAAGAGGTTAAAAGTGTATATTTGAATAAACTTAAAATGCAGAAGCAGAATTAAATTTTAATTTAAGGGGCTCCTGTGTGGCTCAGTCGGCTAAGCATCCGACTCTTGGTTTGGCTCTGGTCAATGATCTCATGGTTAGTGGGTTCGAGCCTTGGTTCTCTCCCTTTCTCTCCACCTCCCTCTCCTTTTTCCTCTTTCTCTTAAAATAAATAATACACTTAAAAATTCTTAATTAAAAAATCTAATTTGAGTCAATGAAGAATGAATTGGTATGTAAAATAAATTATAGTGATAAAATATATATAAACAAAAAGACATAAAATTGAAAAACATTAGTAAAATACATATCTCAAAACATATGAAATTATAACAGTGACATAAGAATAAATGGAAATGTGAACTAAACTGAATGACCATAAAGATATTGACAATAAGAACTAAAGATACCAGGCTACCATGGTTTTATAGGTGAATGTTAAAATTGTCGAGAAATAAATAATCCCTATTTTATGGGTTGCAACAGAATCAATTATAGCAATTAGAATTCTTAGAATGAGGTTGGAAAAAAAGGCATGGTGAAACAGTTCTTATGCCAGAAAGAGAAGAAAGGTTCCACATCAGAAAACTGTGATTCATTATCATAATGAATTCAGAACAAAAATCCTATATGTGTAAAACACTGCATTTATCACAAAATACTATATGCATAGTAAAATACTAAGTATTCTATAACCTTAACATCTATTTATAAAGTTAAAAAAAATAAAGTTTGGTAAACTTTCAAAACATTTATGATTTTAAAATATCACAACACATGAAGAGTATAAGAAATGCATGCTAATTTCCTCAAGGTCGTCCCACCAATCCTTGTGGCAAACATACTTAACGAACAAAATTTAGCCACATTCCGTTAGGATGAGAATGAAGACAATGGACAACACTCTGACTACTCTGTTATTATAGCACAGGAGATCCTGTCCCACATATTAATGACAGAAATAGAGAGGGTTCAAGAGTGGAATTAAAAATGAGACACAGTGGGACACTGGGGTGGCTCAGTTGGTTGAGCTTTTGGCTCAGATCGTGATCTCCGGGTTTGGTTGAGGGATCCAGCCTCACACTGGGATCTGGGCAGACAGCACGGAGCCTGCTTGGGATTCTCTCTCTCTCTGTCCCCCTCCCTGGTTGCACACATGCCCATGCTCTCTCTCTCGCTCAAAATAAATAAATAATAAATAAATAAATAAATATTAAAAATATGAGACTCAGTTGCTTGGGATACGTGATAAGTCGATGTGAAAGGCATAAGCTGCTGATTCCTTCTCTGAACTCTGGAGAAACTATTAAGAGAAATATGGATCCAAGGAAACAACAACAGCAAATTACAAATCTCTGTAACTAGCACGTGTGGAACCGGGACCAGAGTGGTTAGAGTTGCTGAAGACAGCCATGACGTTTGCATAATGCACAAACTCCAGAGAACACTATTCACAAGCTATGGTGTACAAGATGTCTCCTAACCTTTATGTAACCCAGAAGCCTCCAGAGGGGGTTGTGACTGGGAACAGAGGCTGAACGACAATGTTCCCGGAGTATGAACCGGAGAGAAGCAATTTGATTTTTTTCTTGTTCTTCACCCACCGTTGCCTATGCCAGTACTCTCCTGCTCCACTCCTGAAGCAATACATAGTAATGGCTCATTGTTCTTGTGCAGCTATCTAGATCAGAGCAGTGCAAAAATGTACCTGAGTGAGAAGCTGGGCAAAATCACTGTATTTCCTGGGCATCACTCCTTCACCCTCTTCACTCTAGTCAGTCAAGGCTGGTGAAAAACAGACTGCTCTCATAGTATTGCTTCCCTTTTGGGGATGTGAGGGCGAGGTGGTGGGTGCGTGAAAAGACTGATTAACTGGAATTCTTGTTGTGCCTGAGCGTCTCCACACTAGAGATCAACCCTTTCCATCTGTGTGCATCAGACTAGGGTGTGGCCTTCCAACTTCCCCAAACATTTTCTAGGACAAAGATGGTTCCAGCCCACAAAAATCTATTTCCACAAGCCAAAATAAGGACACACATCATCTGAAGCAGAAGTATTGAAAGAGGGACCAAGAATATAAAATAGGTTTAATGATTTACTGTAATCAATATGAAACGATATTAGCAAACAACAAATCATAAAAAATATCAACCTTTAGCTATGAAAACGAGATATTGAAATATTAGGCAGTTGATATAAAGAGTCCAAGTTGTTCTATTTGCAGATGATATGAATGTTTACTTACAAAATCCAGGAGAATCAATGAACTAATAAAACAAATATGAGATTTCAGTACGGTTGTCAGATACAAGATCAACTACAAAATTAACCATCTAGAAATTATAACAGATAATAGGATTCTCTGAAACTAACCTAACCACAAATGCACATGTCCTTTGTGATGAATCTTTTAAGACTATTAAGGAACAATAAAGAAGAACTAAATAATGAAAAGAGACATGGACGTTCATGGATGGCAAAACATAACATAACGTAGATGTCAATTTACCTAATTAATCTATAAATGCAAGTAAATTATAATAAAACCCCCAGGAGGACTCTTGGCATTACTTAATAAACCAATTCCAAAATTTATATGGAAGAACAAGTTTCATTCATAAATAAGGCAATTAAAAACCTTATACAGAGATAACTTGCCTTATTGGATATCAAGACATATAAAAAATTTAAAATAGTAAAAAATGAGTGAGCTGTTTGTGTTGGAAAGAAAGTACATCATTGAAAGGGGAATGAATAAAGAGGTACAAACTTCCAGTTATAAAATAAGTCTCAGGGGTGAAAGGTATAGCATAAGGAATATAGCCAATTAATATTGTAATAACTTTGTGTGGTGACAGATGGTAATTACATTTATTATGGTGACCCATTTGTAATGTATATTATTGTTGATTCACTATTTTTTTTACACCCGAAGCTAATATAGTATTGTATGTAATTATACTTCCATGAAAATTAATGAAAGAAGAAGAATAGGGAAAAAAGAAGAATGGGTAGGTATTATATGACAAATTAAGAAGAAACATATGAATTACTTAATTGATGATGTGGGGAAAACTGGTTTCACACTAAAAAACTAAAGATGTCTATACTTACACAATGTAAAAAATGATTTCACGTGAATTAAAGACTTCTATATAAACAAGATAAGTAGAGGAAAATATCTTTCTGACCATGGAATAGGAAAATATTTAAAAAATTTTTTGATGCTTTTATTATTTTGAGACAGAGAAGCTCGATCTGGGGAGGGGCAGAGAGAGAGAGGGAAACAGGAACCGAAGAGGGCTCCGCACTGACAGCAGAGAGCCGACACAGGGCTTGAACTCACCAGTGATGAGATCACAACCTGAGCTGAAGTCAGACGCTTAGCTGACTGAGCTACCCAGGCGCCCTGGAAACTATTTTTTAATCAAAACTCAGAAACCACAAACTAATAGAGTAAATTTATTACCCCTTTTCAAACACTGGAAGTCAGTGAAAACTTTGATTATGGATAGATTAACGAACAGGGAAAAGAAGGAAATGATTTTTTTGCAATGTCTGAAACTTATAGGAATTAATAGGAAACTATGCAGTGAGCTCTGTCTATAAACAAGAAAAATAGAAAAAGTCAGATTGAAAACAAAAGAACCACAACAACAACAAGCAAACACTGGTTGAAGTATATAACATAATCCAAATGGATAATTTCTTTTTTTAAAATTTATTTATTATTATTATTATTATATTATTAGAGAGAGAGAGAGGAGAACACAAGCTGGGGAGAGGGCAGAGAGAGAGAAAGAGAATCTTAAGCAGGTTCCATGCTAAGCCTGGAGCCTGATACAGGACTAGATCCCACGACCCTGGGATCATGAGCCTGAGTTGAAATCAAGAGTGGGGTGCTCAACCAAACTGAGCCACCAGGTGCCTCCAAGTAATTTTCTTGTAACATAAAGTAGTAAAACAATGTTACTAGTAACCAGGAAGGGATGGGTAGAGGATAGGGAAACCAGTGAGATCACAGCTTTTATCCACCCGATTTGAAGAAACAAAGGGAAATCTCTGGAGAACTATTGAAAATCTGAGGTGCAAGAGCCCTCATAATCTGGTCGTGGCAGTATGAATTGGTGCATTTTGGAAAGGAGTCTGCAATACTTAATGAATTTAAGTACATTTACATCCTAAACCTAGCTAAACTGACCCTAATATACATTCCCCCAGAAATAGTGGTGTGTTATGGTAACAATGGATTTGATAACTAGGACTTGAAGATCATCTAGATGACTAAATAACTAAAATATAGAATGTAATATCCCTGGCATGAGCATATAACGGAATAATTTTCATCAATCAGAGTTAATAAACTCTTCTCACATATAGTGATATGATGCCTCTCAGAAACATGACATTGAATGGAGAAATGGAATAAAATTATACCAAAACCCCACTTCAATATTTTTAGTACTCAAGCAAACAACACTGTTTTATAAGAATACACATATAAATATAAATAAATGCTTGAGTAGATGTTGATGAGCTACAGTAGATGGATCAGAATGTATATAGGAAAAAAAGAAAAATAATAACAAAGGAAAAGAAGAACTTTCGATTAACAGAATATCATTGTGTCATGAATAAGGAATATGATTAACTTGACCTACACATCTGAGTTCCAAGAAAAAAATAAAATGAATGAAATGAGAGACAAACTTGAGACTCCTTCAAATTAAAGAGAAAACAAAAGTAAGGGCATAGAATATAACCAACATAAAAGATAAAAATAAAATAGGTATGCTTATAGAAACTTTTTTTTAATTTTATAGAAAAAAATAATAAAGGTATAATTGCAATAAATATTTCTAACTGGAAAATAAAATCCTAAATCTGTAACCTAAAAGGATTCTAACATTCCAGGGGATATCAGGGGGAAGAAACACTTTTAGTTATACATTACTGTGTTACAAATCAACTCAAAAATTAGTAGCCCAAAACAACAAATATTTATTATCTCACAATTTCTATGAGTCAGGAATGTAAGCATAGCTTTACTTGGTGCCTCTGGCTCTAGATGCTTGTCAGGTGGGGCTGCAATTATCTCAAGATATGAATGGACTCTTCCACCCTCACTCTGGTGGTTGTTGGTAAAACGGACCTTTCCACAAGCCTGCCTCATAAGAGAGCTTGGCTTTTCCCAGGTTGAGACGTACCCTCTTCATTGTGTGTGCATGTGTGTGTCTTTGTGTGTGTGTGTGTGTGTGTGTGTGTGTAGCATTTCCCTTAATTTCAGGCAACAAGGCTCTTTTCTGGTTAATTCCTGCCCCAGTTCTAAAATCAGCCATTTCTCAAGGAACCCCTTGGCTTGTTTTAAGGACAATGGTATTAAAAAATCTAGATCTGGGCACTAGGTGTGCTTGTTTTTACTGGGGAGTCATTTCTTTTAGGCCCTCTCAGCTGACAGACCAAAGAAATATATGTGACTCTACTAGCCATGTATATATAAGTATCAATAAATATTTCTGTATGTAATCATCTTTATATTAAGTTTAACTGCCTTCTTGTGATATCTCCAACTCTAATCCATAACCACATAGGTCATTCCAGCATCCTCCTCTTGCTTATCTGCAACTTCCCCCTCCAAAAATGAGAAAACTGTCCCTCACTACCTGCCATCTATTTACTTAATTGTTCCACTCCAGTATTCAGTATAGACTCTACTCCCAATGGGAAACAATTTTACCATAGAACAGTACTTTTAACTGAAAATAAATCCTATAATCTGTAAACTAAAAGGATTCTAACATTCCAGAGGAGATCAGGGGGAAAAAACAGTTTTAGTTACACATTGCTGTGTTACAAATCAACTCAAAAATCAGTAGCCCAAAACAATTTGTGTAATTCCTGAAACAATCAGAGCAACAAAACAAGCAAAATTATGTTATACTATCTCAAAGTGTAAGATAAATACCTGTGAATCCATGTTGCTGTAAAGAGATAAATTAAGAAGAGCAAAGACACTAATCTCCTGTGCAGAGGAATTGCAAAAACATTATGTAGATATCCTACCCTAAAGTTGGGAAAATATAACTTCTATCTCTTCAAGTGTGGGCTTCAAGTGATTTCCTTCCAAAGTGCACAATATGGAAAGGGGTGGAAAGTAACTTTATAGTGGAGAAACCTGATGGACTCTACCCCAGCAGGTGATTATGGTCAACGTCAACATACATGAATTATGTTGATAGTGTGTACCCGTGATAGGATGTGATGAAAATAGCACTTTACCTCTGTGATATTCTTCCTAAAAACGTGTAACTCCAATCTAATCATAAAGAAAACATCAAATCCCAATATGGAGTCATCCTACATTATATCTGAACAGTACTCCTCAAAACTCTAAAGGCCATCAAAATAGAAGGAAATTCTGAGAAATGTCACATTCAAGGGTAGCCTACGGAGACATGACTACCAAATGTAACGTTGTATGCTGCATAGGATCATGAGGGAAAAAGAGGACAATAGATTAAAACTAAGGAAATTCAATCAAGGTTGGACTGTAGTTAATAATAATGTATCAATTTGGGGTCATTAATTATAACAAATGTACTATATTAAATAAGATGTTAATAATAAGGAAAATTTTATTTCAGGTATAGAAACTGTACTGTTTAATTTTTCTTCAACCTAAAACTTATAAAGTAAACCAATATAAACACATAAACAAAATAAGTAATTTAATATATGGTTTATACCTGGTACAGTTTGAAACATACCAGGTGCTCAGCAAAGTTGATACTAGTGATTTTAATTTCAGACGTGGACAAGAGAACAGCCTGAAATGAGAATGAAGGAAACTTCCTAAGCTGGCAAATTGTTACTAACTCAAGTTCAAGTATTGAACTGCAGATTATATTATCTATGGAGTAGAGAGTTGTGCTATGTTTGTTCAGTTGCTCGGTAAGTGTAAACATTAATGTAATTTTATCCAAATGACTGATATGAATCTCAAAGAAAGGTTTTGTTGTTGTTACTGGGTAATTCCTACTTGTTTAAATGTTTACTTACTTATTTTTGAGAGACAAAGAGAGAGCTAGCGAGCATGGGGGAGGGACAGAGAGAGAAGGAGACAGAGAATCCTAAGCAGGCTCTGTGCACAGAACCCCATGCAGAGCTCGATCCCAAGAACCGTGAGCTCATGACCTCAGAGAAATCAAGAGTTGGGCGCTTAAACGACTGAGCCACCCAGGTGCTCCAAGGAATTCCTACTTCAAGATAACTTTGAAGGCATCTTTCCTTGTAAAATAATTTAAAGTATCCTTCATAGGATGAACAGTTCATTAAATGAACTGTACAATCACCTGGAGATAATGTCACATTTAGTGGGTAGAGAAGTATCTGTGTGTAGCAGATGGGAGTCAATGAAAGAAGGAGTCTGGAGGATAGGGTAGATTTCAAGCAGAAGAACAAAATAGGAGCAATTACTTCTAGCTAGTAAATTATTGTAAAACCGTTTTTCTTTTTCTTTTCTATTTTTTTTTGTTTTTTTTTGCTGCATGGAGAGTTCCAGACATGCCAGTGACAGTGAATTTGTTTTCAGCCTCAAATCTGATAGAAAGAGGCCACTTAATTAAAATCCCAATAATTTCCTCTTTCGTAGAGAAAACATTAAGTGGGATCACATGAAAAGTTTGGATCCAATCATATGCATTGTTCTACTCATCAGGGTATTTATTCTCAATTCTTCCTAATCTTTTCAAAGGAGTTGCTATCTCATAACCAATCTATAAATATTGGTAGGAGAAATAAGTTTTATTTACTATTTAAGAAGTTCTAGGATATCACTTATTATGAAAACAATTGCATTTCATCAGTGATATATTATTTGTATAAGTAGAGAAATTCAAATATAAGAAAGCTCTATGTGAAAAATATGACTGAATGTCAGGGGAATAAGAAGAAAGGATACAATTCAAAAATACTTGTCTGTTGAAAGCTAATGCCCTGTTTAAATTATTTAAAAATCTGAAAAAATATTTAAAGTAGCAGTTCTTAGAAAATGTGTTGGCTTACCTAAAGGTGTAACAGTAAAGTGAAATTAATTCTCACTCTGCATTTAAAATAATTAATATAATGGGGCGCCTGAGTGGCTCAGTCAGTTAAGCGTCCAACTTTGGCTCAGGTCATGATCTCACGGTCCGTGAGTTTGAGCCTCACGTCAGGCTCTGTGCTGACAGCTTAGAGCCTGGAGCCTGTTTCAGATTCTGTCTCCCTCTCTCTCCGACCCTTCCCTGTTCATGCTCTATCTCTCTCTGTCTCAAAAATAAATAAACATTAAAAAATATTTTAATAATTAATATTAGTTTTCTCTTTGACTTAGAACTATTCTTACTAATATGTGAATAACCAGGCATTTTTCACAAAGTTAACAGAGAATCAGTATCCAATAGACTCTGAAGATCTTTTATCTTCAAGTGGAATTTACTTGGATCTCTGGCTGTTTTATAGTATGAATAACAAGAACCAATTTTGGAATATTATCCTAAGATCATATATTTCTTTAATGGTCACTATGAAACAGTACCATTCACATCCAAGTCATAAATGTTGACTGTTTCTGAATTTGTCTGCTTCTTGGGCTCAAATGGAAAGAGCAGAGGGATTCAGCAAGGCTTCTATTCTTCAGAGATTAAAAAACATGCTTTATTCTTTCTCCAGTTAAAGCAAAAATATTCTCTTTTTTCTCTTTTCTTCTTTTTTAAATTTTTTATTTTTAGTGCATGCAAGAGAAATCATTTGACCTTTTTTCAAAACTGAAATTCGCTAAGTGACAATGTGTCTTTATCTGCTTCTAATTATATATCACATATATACATACATGTGATATCTAGAACTACCCTAGATAGACAGATCTTAAAGAAATGTAATCTATAATTACATAAAGAGAGGGACAGAGTCAAAGAGAAACAGGAAGAGACAGAGGGACAGAGACAGAGACAAACAAAGAAAACTGTCTCTTTCTCTATTCTGGTCTTGATCTGCTTTGCATATCTTGAATACATTGTTATCTCTTCTTGGCAAGTTGAGTTTGTATGCCACCCTGCAACGTGCCACCACATTCACACTAAAAATATGTCTAAGTAACTCTTGATCCCTTACTGCCTCTCTAGGGTCATGCTGCTTGCTGTTGCATGTGATACATACGACATAATCCCCACATCAAGAAGCCTCTGATCATGTTGAAGATGTAAGGCTTACATACACACAACATAACAGATAGTACAACAGATAGTGTAATGAGTAGCATAGTGAGAGCTGAATGAACCTCCTATTCCTTTTTTCAATGATTCCTCTTTTCATTTGTCTCTCTGAGATGCCTCAGATACTCTTCTTCCCTCGTTCCTTATTTCTGCTTTCTCTCGTATGTAACTGAATTTCATTAGTGGTTTCAAAGGATATGGTACTAAAAAGGACAGCACTGAAAGTTCTGTACACTGTTGTACAGATTACAGTGTTTTTACTCACGCACACATAGCACGCCTCTACTTGCCAAATTGAGTATGTGTGTCTCGATTCAAGTCCAATGGGAAAGACTATCTGCCTCGAATGCAGTGGTTTTAGCAGTCTGTCATGATATCTTGGTTTCAGGAGGCTACATCCCTACTTTCAATCAATCATTAAGACTAGGGAATGGGAGACACTGATGAATAAGGGCGACTAAGACTCCATTCTACCCTTAAGCTAGCAGGAGAGTCAGCTCAATCTGAGCAACGTGAACTGAGTGCAGAGGATGGACCCCCGAACAAAAGTAAGGGATGTTAACGGTAGTTATTGGAAACAAATACTAAGCGCGTTTTTTTTAAAAATCCACCTTTACTTGGTTTATTAATCTGGATAAAATGCTCTTCTTCAGACTCCTCTCTGCATCTTCCCTTGCTACCCATTCCTGTCCTCCTCTTCCTCTGTATCTGTGCACATCAATCTTCATTTAGTCTTCCAAAACTATGCCCTCTATGCTCTGTATGCTCTCACCCACTGGACAACTTTTGAATGTG
This sequence comes from Lynx canadensis, assembly GCF_007474595.2. NCBI lineage: Eukaryota > Metazoa > Chordata > Mammalia > Carnivora > Felidae > Lynx > Lynx canadensis. The sequence goes on along the minus strand of NC_044320.2, from coordinate 57,828,326 downwards.
CTTTTCCTTCTACTTGGAATGATCTTCCTACCCTATTCCCCTAATTCCCCACACCCTATTCTCTCTCTCTCTCTCTTTCTCTCTAGGTGACACCTTCTCATTCTTTCGGTCCCACATTAAAATACAGTTCCTCAGACCATATCCAGTTCTTTTCATCACTGTATCCCACTTTAGTCCCCATATTTTATTATTTCATAACACTAATGCATTCCTATAATGTACTCATCATTATGTTAATACAAATACTAATTTATGGCTATCAGTGGGATGATTTTTTTCAATTTTTTTTAAATTTTTTAATTTTTTTTTTGAGAGAGAGACAGAGCACAAGCAGGAGAGGGATGGGGTGGGGGTGGGGCACAGAATCCGAAGCAGGCTCCAGGCTCTGAGTTGTCAACACAGAGCCCGACATGGGGCTTGAACCCATGAACTGTGAGATCATGACCTGAGCTGAAGTCGGACGCTTAATTGACAGAGCCACCCACGCGCCCCATCAGTGGGATGATTTTTAATGGCTGTGTCCCCTACTACAATGTCATAAGCTTCCGGAAGGCAAAAACTTCATTCTTTTTGTTCACTGCCATATCCTGAACTCATAGGAGAATGTTTGCTGCATAAAAGTGTGCTCAATATATGTTGTTGAGTGCATGAATGAATGCATAGTACTGCTATTATTATGAGAAAATTAATACTTTTCTTGCAAACTACATATAACATTTTAAATGCAAGAATTTGTTTTTATCATCATGATTATTATTAGCTACGTTCACAATAAAGCTAACTCCAGGGCAAATCAACAAATATTTATTGACATTTCAAGACTAAATAAAAAGGTAAAACATGATCATTGTGGCTTTTATAACACATATAGGTCGTTGGGGGGAAAACTGTCCATAAAAACTATAAACTGCAGGGTAGTTTGTAGTTTGTTTACAACTGATAGTTGTTAGTTTGTTAGTTTGTTTACCTGATATTTTAATTCCATACTTCCAAGTACAGGTAGGTTGAGGAAGAATTCTAAGGACTAGTTAACAAAATAAGAAAGCTGCAGAATGAAAGAAACAGTCTCTAAATCAAGAAAGCATGATGTCAGTGACAGGGAACACTTTTATTAGTGTGCCAGGCTTCTGAGAAGCAACCTCAAACCAATCCTCAAGCAATAATATTATGTAACTCTGCCCAGTATTTGCTCTCTTTAATCCTGCTTCCTTTTGCCTCAGTTTGTTTTCTCATTCCTTAACTTTTCAATGCCATTCCACATCTATGACCCCACTACCCGCAGTTAAAACTAGTCAGGTTTACATTAATGAACTCCCCGTGTTAACTCAAGACTCTTCCCCACCTCTTAGACTGGATCCTGTGCTGTTTTCCTCGTACACAAACCCCATCGTTGCCTTCCTGGTTTTGCTCTTGTTCTGCCCAAAGTGACACCTGTATGCTCTTAAATTGGTGAGAATTGTGTAACCACTACATTATTGCTGTGTTAAACACTACAGGGTTTGTCCTATAGTAAAAGCGTTTGTACATTTGTGCTGTCATGTTGGGATATCACCACAGAGATTCCTTGGTATTTGCCCTCCAAAATATTTCTCACATTTATGATTTGCTTTAACCATAACATATGAAACTGCATTTTACATTTTGGATATTTATTGGTGTGAAAATTGGCGTTTTTACAGTTCTTTTTCAATGGCTGACTACTTTCAATACCAAAATAAGCATTAGAGTATAAAAGACGCTCTAATGCCAACAGGGGAGCCGGGTCCTCGGACACTCCTCTGCCAGCCACAGGGCCGGACAAGAGTCATTGACTTCTCTTGAATCTCTAGTTCTCTCGTGTGAACCAGGTCTCATGTGACACAGGTATTCCTGCTTTACTGTTCTAATGTTGAATGATCTTATGCGTGCTATACCTTCACTAGGGGGGCTTCTATATGGGACAGAATACTTCCAGGCTAAGTTGATTCGACATTTCAGAATTGTTCTCTCTGCCTTGCCAAAGACGACATTCTCCCTCTATAGAAATACGGTTAATTGGTCCCCACTGTCCCAGACTGTGGTATTAGTAAAGCTAATAGCACATGAGATCATTTAGGCAGATGAACTTTTTAAATTTTAGCTTTTTTTCTACCTTAAAAAGTTACTTATGTGCATATTTCATATACATATATATACACATATACATATATATGTACACATATATACACACATACATATATATACACATATACATATTTCATATACATATACACACATATATGTATATATAAATATATATATATATAACGTATACATTGCCTATATCTTATCTATATATAAAATATCCATAGGAGAAAAACTATTACATCAAACTCCTGATTTTACACACACTAACATTTAGGTTGAGGCTAAAAAGTAAGTAAAACAAGTGAAAGTAAGTAAGTAAGAAAGTAAGTAAAGTAAGTGAGGTTAAAAAATAAGTAAATAGCAAAAAGAATAAATCCAATGAAAATTACTGAATAACTATATTTTATGCATCTAATTCTGGTGATTAGGCAAGAACTTCGAAGAATCTTCTCAAAATCTGAAGAACTGGAAACCTTGGCTATGTCAGTCCTGAAAGACCTAAGTGGAGCCTAACCTGTTAGCTTTTTGAAGCTTTGTACTTTCTCCAATACACTCCTAATGCGGCCTTCCAAAGAGACCCTATTTACTCTTTGGTGTGGTCTAATCTTTCACTGAGACACACGAGAGTTTGTTGATGATATTTGTTTTGCCTATTTGTACATTTAAATTTATCATTATTAAAATCCCTGCTAGCTTTGCTTCATTGGAGAATATAACACACATAGCGCCTTCAACATTAATGGGTTTTCTACACTACTGAATTTTACTGTGACTTTGCCTTATCTCTAAAAATTGATCTAACAGCATAGGCAACACCACCACACAGGAACTGACAGTCAGTGACAGTTACTGGGAGGAAGAAGGGGCAATGGGATGTAGCATTAAATAGAAATCTTTTTCAGAAATACATCTGCAAGGCTACAAAAGGCTTCATTGTTTTAGGGAGACATCATTTCATTAATAGACTGAGGGTTTGAAGCTGAATTCAGCAATATTTTGAAAAATCCAAGTTCTTTTCATTAAATTATTTGTATCTAAGTTTTAAGGGATTTTTTTAAAGGGCCATTTCACTTCAACTTTTGTAGATAGGGTAACTGAAATTCATTATCTTCTCAGCCCAATTCCCAGACTAACTTTAATCAAAGGGAGTTTTATACTGAAGACACACAATTTCTATTTAATTAGATGGTCTAGGGCATATAGATGAGCTAATATTTCTAGAGGCATCTCTAAGGCTTTTTACAAGGGCCATTGTGTTTTACAGTGTCACAGAAAAAAAAAAGAAGTTAAATCATGATTTTTACTAGGGCTTTAGGGGAAAGAAAAAAAAGCAATTGCCTTGCATTGTAAACAGGATTATTCAAACCCCTTCTGCCTTAAGCAAGAAGCATAAGGGCAGCTTTTAATCAGGTTATTACATAAAGGTTCAGTATGCTCTCAGTTTTTAGAGTATGGAAATCCAAGGCACTATGAAAGTAAGTTTAAGAACAGTATCTAGAAGCTCAGTGAATATCACGAAGCAAAAGAACCAACCTGATTTCAAGTAGCTATTGTCATTGAGGCTATAAAGTCTGGTCTCCTATTTTTTACAAATCTGTGTTACCTATTTGCAAGTCACTGTTTAAGGTAATCTTAATAACGAAAGATACAGATGATACTAAATCAATATTGAGTGGAATTTGATTAATGAGGCTCTCTGCTTTCCCTCTGGTCTTTACAGTATCCCTCAAACAGCTTCCTGGACTGTCTGAAAATTTTCTGCAGTTACTGTAACATGAAGGATACTCACAAAACCAGTAATATGCATTAGTGTTTTATGTGAATGATACTTTTTCTAAAGCTATCTTGATATTTCAGTCTAGCTACTCCACTGATTATAAATCATTTTGGAATTCTCTCTAGCATTAAAAGTTATTAGAATAAATCCAAAACAATGTTCGAGTATTGGGAGGACAAGTGAACCTCTGCTTTAAGGTTTCATTTAAATGGTCCTCAGGGTGCCTGGGTGGCTCAGTCGGTCAAGTGTTGGACTCTTGATTTGGCTCAGTTAATGATCTCACAGTTCGTGAGCTCCAGCCTCGTGTCAGACTCTGCACTGAGGGTGTGGAGCCTGTTTGGGATGCTCTGTCTCTCCTCTCTCTGCCCCTCTCCCTCTCATGCTCTTTCTCTCTCTCCAAATAAATAAATAAATAAATAGTCCCTCAAGTATCTTCTCTTATATTATTCTTCTTTCTTTATATCTGACTTATAGATTTAATTTTGTCTCTGCTTCATGGGAAAGCAAGTGCAATATCACACTAGTGATACTGCACTACTACTGCAATACTAGTAGTAGTGTCTACTGTATTGTTAGGCTCAACTTTGTCTTAATTCTGCTACAGGAAAAACTTTTCTCTTTTAGCCCAATAGCCTTGCTACTTTAACTTTCAAATAAATGGTAGTATCTTTGCTAAGAAAAAGGACAATCGGCTTTTCAAAAAATTTAATACTAATGTAAAATGTGGAGGAAAATTCCATCTGTTATATTAGCCAATAGATCAAATTTCTTGAGCACTTAGTAAGTCTCAGTTGTCATGCTACAAGAAACATATACGGTATTTCCAGCTATTAACCAGCTACTTGTTGTCTTGGAATATGGCATCAAAATATAATATGATGAATGGAGAATATTTTGAAACTATTTATTACTAAAAATTGGATAATCTGGAGAAAAGTTCTATAAACTGTGAAACTAAGAGTCCAATAAGGACACGTGGAACCAAATTACATAGTGCCAGGAAAGATGCAAGAAAACTGAAGAAATAAGGGTGAAGAACAGAGATGTTTCCCATAGTAAAGAGACTAGAGTTGGCTAGGGAGCATCTCAAATGCTGAACTGATAATCACATCGCTGAAAATGAATATAAACTCCTTAGCCATTCTCCAGAACTGTGGAACTCTATGAGGTGGTTATTACTGGAAGTTGAATTTGCTTCTACTTGATGGTACTATTTTGTTATCCAAGATCTGCTAGGGCATTCACCCATTTCAACCATTAATCCTTTCACCCATTTCAGCCCCTTAAGACCCCTGCCCTCTGGCAACTACAAATCTGTTCTCTGTACCTAAGGGTCTGAGTTTTATTTTATTTTATTTGTTTATTTTGTTTCGTTTTAGATTCCACATATAAGTGAACTCATGCACTATTTGTCTCCATGTATTTTTTAAAATTTCCCCTTTGATTTTTTTTTCAATGATCCAGTGGTTGCTCAGTAGCATGTTGTTTAATTTCCGTGTATTTATGGGCTTCCCCCCCCCCCCCCCCCCCCCCAGTTTTCTTCTTGTAATTAATTCCTAGTGTCATACCATTGTGGTTGGGAAAGATGCTTGTTATGATTTCAGTCTTCTTGAATTTATTGATACTTGTTTTGTGCCCTAACATGTGACCTATCCTGGAGAATGTTCCATATGCACTTGAGAAGAATGTATATTCTGCGGCTTTTGGATGGAATATTCTGTGTATATTTATTAAGTCTCACTGTTCTAATGTTTTGGTTAAGGTCAATGTTTCACTATTGATTTTCTGTCTGAATAATCTATTTATTGATACAAGTAGGGTGTTAAACTCCCCTACTGTTATTGTATTGATGTTAATTTCCCCATTAAAGCCTATTAGTATTTGCTTTACATACTTTGGAGCTCCTATGTTGGGTGCATTTATAAAATTATATCTTTTTGTTGGATTGACCCTTTTATCATTATACAATATTCCTCTTTGTCTTTTATTAGTCTTTAAAGTCTATTTTGTCTGATATGGATATACATACACCGGCTTTCTTTTTGTTTCCATTTGAATGGAATATCTTTTTCCATCCCTTCATTTTCAATCTCTATGTGTTCTTAGATTTGAAGTCTTATAGGCAACATGTAGGTGTGTCTTGTTTTGTGTTTGTTTGTTTGTTTTTATCTATTTAGCACTCTATGTCTTTGCTTGGAGAATATAGTCCATTTACATTTAAAGTAATTATATACTTATTGACATTTTGTACATTGTTTTCAGGCTCTTTTTTTTTATGTTTTTCATTTCTGAATGACAGAGAGAGACAGAGAACAAGCAGGGGTGGGGCAGAGAGAGAGGGGGACACAGAATCTGAAGCAGGCTGTCAGCACAGAGCCCAATGTGGCGCTCAAACTCAGGAACCACAAGATCATGACCTGAGCCGAAGTCGGACGCTTAACCAACTGAGCCACCCAGGCTCCCCTGACTCTTTTTACATTTTTTCTCTATTCCTTTCTTCTTCTCTTTCTCTTTTTTCTTGTGGTCTGATGACTTTCTTTAGTGTTATATTTAGATATTCCTTCCTTTTATTCCTTTGTGCATTTGCTATAAGGTTTTGCTTTGTGGTTACCATGAAGCTCACATATAACATTCTATAATAGTCTCTTTTAAATTGATAGCAACTTAATTTTGAACACACTCCAAAACTCTCATTTTTACATCTCCCCTCACATTTTATGTTTTTGATATTATGTTTCCTCTTTTTTTTTTTTAACATATAACCCTTAATTAATTACTGTAGTGTTAGTTAATTTTACTTCTGGTATCTTTTAACCTTCATGCTAGCTTTATAAGTGATTTATCCACTTTCTTTTCTACATATTTACCTTATCTGGAAAGATTCTTACTTTTGTATGTTTTCTTATTGTTAATCAGTGCCATGTCTTTTCAGCTTAAATAAGTCCCTTTAACATTTCTTGTAAGGCCAGTTGAGTAGTGGCAAACCCTTTCATTTTTGCTTATCTGGAACCCTTTTTCTCTCTTTCAATTCTGAAAGATAGGTAAAACATTCTTGATTGGAAGGTTTTGTTTTTGTTTTTTGTTTTTTGTTTTTGTTTTTGTTTTCCATTTTGTTTTCCACTTTGAATATTTGATGCTACTCCCTTTGACCTGCAAAATGTCTGCTGAAAACTATGGTGATAGATAGCCTTATGGTTTCCCCTATACATACAAGTTGCCTTTCTCTTGCTGCTTTTAAGGTTTTCTCTTTATCTTTAACCTTTGACATTTTAATTATGATATGTCTTGTTTGGATCTCTTTGGATTCGTTCTATTTGGAACTCTCTGGACTTCCTTGACCTGGTTGTTTCCTTCTCCCAATTTGGGCATTTCTGAGCCATTATTTTTTTCAAATAAATTTTCTGATTTCTTTTCTTTCTCTTCTCCCTCTGAGACACCAGAATGTGAATGTTGTTCTACCTGATGTTGACTCATAGGTCTCTCAAGTTATCTTCATTAAAAAAAAAAAAAATTTTTTTTTTCTGCTCCATCTAGGTAATTATGATGCTTTGTCTTCCAGCTCACTGACCTGTTCTTTTGTGTCATCCAGTCTGCTGTTGAACCTCACTAATGTATTTTTCAGGTCAATTATTGCATTCTACAGCTCTGTGTCTTCTGTTTGGTATTTTCTTATATTTTCAATATCTTTGCTGAAGTCCTTATTGTGTTTCTCCATTCTTCTCTCAAGTTTAGTGAGCATATTTGTGACCATTACTTTGAATTCTTTTTAAAATTTTTTTTAATGTTTATTTATTTTTGAGAAGGAGACAGGGCACGAGTTGGGGAGGGGCAGAGAGAGGGGGAGGCACAGAATCTGAAACAGGCTCCAGAAGAGCTGAAGAGCATGGGTGGCAGGGAACACCACAGACTTCAGAACCACAGTGGGAAAATTCTTAGACTGTGCATGGCTGCAGGCTTCAGCAATACTGTGGGATAGTACTTTGTGCACATGTGCTGGCCCCAGATTGAGGGGATGGAGAATGCCACGAACACTCACGCTTACCAGCTCCAGCCAGTGTGGAGGAGAGTGTCATGACCCCCTGCACTTACTGGCTTTAGCAAGGGAGTGACAGAATGCCATGACCATTCACCCTTGCCTGCCCCAACCAGGAAGTGGGAAATCACCACAACTGCCTGCAATCAGAAGCATGAGCTCTGCTCACGCAGAGTGCTGTGATCACTTGCCCCTGTCCACCCCAGTGATGCAGTAAGAGTGCGCCATGCCTGAGTGCCTCTGCCAGCACTAGTGGGTAGGTGGAGAGTGCACAAAGGGTGACCTCCAGAGCCCTTGTCTCTGCAGAGAATCCCAACTTCCCCTGTCACTCCACCATATGCCCTCAGAACAGCAAATGAGTTTCTACATATTGTCCAGGAGGTTTTCAAATTGGTGTTTTTGCTTTGGCTCCTAGAGTGAGTGAGACTGCATGAAGTCATTCAAAAGAAGGATCTCAGTTTGCTAGAGCACTTTGGGTCTCTCTCACATATAGGCCCCACTGGTCTTCTAAGCCAGAATCTTTTTAAATTTTTTTAATGTTTTTATTTATTTTTGAAGGAGAGAGAGACAGAGCATGAGTGGGGAGGAGCAGAGAGAGAGGGAGACACAGAATCTGAAACAGGCTCCAGTCTCCCAGCTGTCAGCACAGAGCCCGATGTGGGGCTCAAACTCACAAACTATGAGATCATGACCTGAGCCGAAGTCAGATGCTTAACCATCTAAGCCACCCAGGTGCCCTGCTAAGCCATAATTTTGGGGGAGCTTACCTCTCCAGTGCAGATCTCAAGGGGTGTCTAATGTGAGGAACAAGGCCCTTGGTCCTGTGGAAGATGCATTGTACTGGTGAGATTCCTTCTTATTGTGTGTTGTCACTTCAGAAGTGGGGGTTCTGGTAAGATTGTCTCAGCCTGTCCTACCCAGCTGGATGTGGTCCTTTTATTCTTTTTTGTGGAGTAGCAGTTAATCACGTTTTCAGACTCTTTCAGAAGGAAATGATCCATATGTGTCTGTAGATTTGCCTTGTCTATGGAAGGAGGTGAGTTCAGGACCTTCCTACCCTGCCATTTTGGCCCTGTCCAGAATAACTTTCATTTTATTCTTGTTTATGTTTTTACTTCAGTTTGTCTTGTATTCAAAATACACAGGTTTATACTTGAAAATTTAGAAAATGCAAAGGAGTATAAAGGAACAGGAAAATCATAACCTTGTGTTCATTGATTTCCTTCTCAAATATTTACCTAACACTCTCCCAAGCACTGGCAATTCAACAGTGGTTCAGGTGCCACAGCTGACCTCAAGACACCCACAGTCTAGCAGAGGAGACAAACACGTAAGCTGGCACTTCAGGGAAGAATAATATCGACACTACAGATGCACAGAAAGTATTGCAAGCTGGGCACAAAAAGGGTTTTCCACAGAAGGTAACACATAAATGGAACCTTAACAGTTATTTTCTTTATTCCTTCATTCCTTTGTTGGTTTACAGGAAGGAGGGAGTAGGTGTTTTGACTGAAAAACAGATGAGAGGGAATGTTTAGACAGGAGATTGGAGGCCAGGGTTTGGAGTGTAGAAAGAAACACTTGTAGAAGAGTTGGGTTTGAGTAGGCAGAGGAACAGACCTCTCATTCTTCAAGACTGATAATTATTCTTGTTTGATGTAGTAGAATAAAAGAAAATTATGGAGACAAATATTAAGTCGTGTTTCCTTGAGAAGAGTAATGAAGGTCTGAAGCAGTCCTTGAAACAAATATAGGAGTTAATTGATCAAGAAAAGATGATCCTGCAAAATTGAGGGCCTGAGATTAAAATTTTTTTTTCTTTTAATGTTTATTTATTTTTGAAGAAGAAAGAGACAGAGTGTGAGCAGAGGAGGGGCAAAGAGAGAGGAAGACACAGAATTCAAAGCAGGTTCCAGGCTCTGAGCTGGCAGCGCAGAGCCCAATATGGGGTTTGACCTCAGGAGCTGTGAGATCATGACCTGAGCTGAAGTCCAACAATGCTTAACCAACTAAGCCACCCAGGCACCCCGAGGGCCTGAGATTTTTAAAAGATGACTTTGCAGTGATCCTGATCATCATTGTTTTTGTGTTTCTTAGAAGCACTGCTTAAAAAAAAAAAAAAAAGAAAGAAAGGTACATAATTGGCATGTAAATCCTAGCAGCAATTACTATTATCATGGTAGTATTAGCTCATTTTTGGATTTACAAAGTTAACACAAAAGTATGGAGAAGCAAGAGAGTGGAAATTTTACTTTTCTCAGTTACAAATTAGGATAGGATGGGAAAAGTTGACTGTGTACCTAATTTTTATCAACTTTAAAATCATAGGAGTTATGATATGCTCTTGCAGGGAATTTTCCCCTTAATACAATATTTTTTCATCACACCATCTCCTCAGAATGTTACTAATCAACAGTGTATTTTATCCTCAAGTGTGCGTCTTCAAAATCTACCCATCTAACAAATGTAAACTTATACCTTACCTTCTGCATGAAGCATGCCTTATGCCTTCACTTCTTGAAAGCTCATTGAAGACAAAAATAACACCCTCTCATGTAAAAATTCAACATTTTATTATATATGTGAGTTTCAAAATAGAAAATGGTATCGAGTTAGCAGTGAACAGACCTACTTTCCTCAACTACCTACAAACACGTGTAGAATTGAATGCTAGTCCTTCCAGCTTCACATTGCCCTGTGTAAGCTTTGAACATGGCAAGAGCTAAATCAGTAAATAATTTTAAAACAGTTGTGAACTGACCAAATTGAATAATCAGTTGTTTTCATTCCTGAAAATTCTGGGGCTAATGTCAGGAGGTTGAACAGAAATGTGGGGGTTAAGGGAGGAGGTCAAAGTGTAGAGAAAGGTATACAAAAGGCTCTATCAATTTCTAACCATTGGAACAGTGAAAATTGTAGTTGTCAACTGAGTGTGTTTGTTTTACATTTTGAAAGGGTTAATTATAAGCTAGTGTATAGGAAGCACATACTTCAGAAACATTTATTAGTTCACTTCATGTAAAAATGCAGAATATCAGGATAACTCGCCCTCAGAGAATAAGTTAAAATCTATCATAAACCTATTATAAGCTTTCTCTTGGCAGTGAATCTGCTTATCTAACATCAAATTCAACTGTACTTTTTTTTTTTTCCTCTTCGTTCACATCTCTAGGAATGATCACTAATTTCAAACAAAACCTGATCGGTCAGTTCTGATCCATCCGTTTTCTTTTTTTTTTTTTTTAAGCTTATTTATTTTTGAGACAGAGAGAGACAGAGCATGAATGAGGGAGGGTCAGAGAGAGGGAGACACAGAATCTGAAACAGGCTCCAGGCTCTGAGCTGTCTGCAGGGAGCCTGACACGGGGCTCGAACTCATGGACCGCGAGATCATGACCTGAGCCAAAGTCGGCCGCTTAACTGACTGAGCCACCCAGGCGCCCCTAATCCATCCGTTTTCAACTGATTGACTCTTTGATAGCTTCACTGTGATGAGGACTGTACTTTGCACCAACATCGAACATTAGATTCAACAAATGCACTTTAATTTCCCAAAGTAGAAGGGGCTTTAAAGAAATTTCAAATAGCTTTATCAGAAAAATTAATATAAAAGTGAATTTCAAGCGTAGCTTGTTTAAAAAAAAAATCCAAAACCCTGAATCTAAACACCAAGTCTCATATATAACGTTAGAAAAGATTTTTTTTTTTCCACTTTATGTTTTCAACATTATCTCCAGGGTGTAATTTTACCCTCAACGCCGTAGAATCTCTTACTTTGTGTTTCTGCCTGGTTTCTACAACCGGAGCCAATATCTCCAACTTGTCAGTCACATACGCTAGATTGGAATAAGCAAACTGGGGAAAACAACAGGAATGTTTCAAATAATCACCATGGCATATTGGGAGAATTGCTTGGGTAAATTGGCACAGCATTCACCAGTTCTGTTTATATTATTTGCCTGCTGATTTTGTTACTGCATTTCTTATTGTTTAATATACAGCAACAAGCTCAGGCACCTGCAGAGATGTTCAAAATCAAGCAGGCCTCCAACTACAGAAAAGCAATCTGTTTGCATTTTCTTAATTCAAATAAAATTTATTTTCTCCGGTTTTTCAAAGTGTATGGCACAGCATGCTTAATTTCTGCAAAATTTCATCCAAATGGCGTTGTGGTAGCAATATTGGTTTTTCAAGCAAGATTGCTCTGAGAAGAAGAAGAAAGAAGCGGCATTGTTTTCATTGGTACGGGCTCTGAAAATACAAGCATCTCCCAGGCCACCCAGGTGGGTCTGGCTTTAGTCTCTAGAGGAGCAGCAGCATAACCTAGTGGAAAGATCCTGGACAAGGGCACAGAGATTAAAGTTCTCCAGTCTAATCTTGAGACCACTAATCATTCACTTAGGCTGTGTCTCTAGTAGAAGGTGAAACTAACTGGTGGGAACAAGTCACTGATAGAAAATGGAAGAAACTGGTTTTTGCCATTAGGAATTTATACATCTGATAGAGACGTTTAAAGAAAACATCACCTAGTCAACATAATCAAGTGAAATTATGCAGGTGATCATATTCCAAATATTTGCTTCTAATCTTGGAAAAATAGTGACTGTTGTTCATGTCTACCTATGAAATTTAAAACTGCATAAAAGGTGCATAGAGACAAATAATTTTTATATGTCACAGTAGCTCTGTCACACATGTGACTTTTAATATTTTATTTTTTAAACTTACTTATTTTCAAACACAATATGTGTGCATGTATAATAAATTATACATAATCATAGGTCTACTTTAAGCCACATAGTGCATTTTCTTGAATTTAAACCTCCTAATTTTATTCATTATATTTGTAGTTAAGATTACATTTTAAATTTGTTCCTTGCAAGCATTAGAATTCTTAGCAAGTGATTTAGTTTTATGTAATCTAGACATTTCTTTATGTAAATCACTGCAAAAATTAACCTGCATTGGGTAATCTAAAATATTTAGGGCAAGTAAGGGAAAAATACATTTTCTAAAATCTTTTTTTTTTTTCACCAGGAAATATATTTTAAAGTTTATCCTCACTTCTATACATTCAAATTACTTACAAATGTATGACTAAAACATAAGGATATTTGAGATTGATAATAAAATTGAATTGCAGTTCTAAATCTCAATCCTATCCATATATGTTGAGAAAAAAAAGATAGCAACATTAGCAATCATAAATATTCTACATTTACCCTACGAATCCAATTGAGATGTACTGGATATCTCATCTCTGGATGAAGAATTTAGGAGCACAACATGCTACAGTATCCACTAACAAATACAGCATGAATAGAAAAGGTACTTTTAAAATAACAACAATCACCCTGGCCATTTCTATCCTTTCCGGCCGGATCTGTAGTCAGTGGTTCATAATTTCACTGGGATTAATTTGCCAGCATTCTGAAGACACTTATCTTATTTTCTGGAATTCAGAAAGGGATCAGCCTCCACACAATCTATTTCACTTATCTTTCAGAACAGCAGCACATGATGAAAGGAGATTCATGTTGAATGAATATATTTGTCATTGTCCGTGGTGCCTAGATTATAAATATGACCTAGATGATGTTTTTTTTTTTCCTGAATGCAATGGTACATACTTATGCATAAATAAATCCTATGCAGTTTAAGAACTATCCTTCTGATTCCCATTGTTAGTCATAATTGATGTCCTCATCTTGACCATAAGTTATTTTTTTCCTAGAAGAAGATTTTCTTGATTATGAAAGAAAAAGTAGGACTTCTATAAGCATTTTTATAATGCTTAATGGTTCTTAAGTTACCTATTTGGATGCACTTGTGTTTGAACCCAGATTATAAATGCAAACTGCCTTCCTAACTCAGAATCTGTTTAGAGTTCAAAATTACTGTTATTCTCCAGATAAACATACACACCCACTCACACATAAATATGGATATATAATTTCAATGGTAGAGAACTGTAGGTAAAATGGATATTTCTAAATATTTCTGTCTTTTTTTTTTTTTACATAAATGAACCTGGTTTCATTGAGTTTTCTTCATTTTCTAGATGAAAAGGAAGAGAGAAAATAAGAGACAGCAGACTCAATAAAACATAAATCAAAGTGCTAAACTTGGGAAATCTTGATAGATGCAACTTCTCTAGTAGTGACAATACAGGGGACACATTTCACTTTTAAACTTTTTTCCATTAGTTTTTTGACAGGAGCACACTAGTTCAGCTTTAATGAGATTCTAGTGTAAAAACTTCAGGGCTAAATAAAAGAAACAAATCAAAAGGACCGAATGATTGCCATTTAATGTGAAAGAATGGAAGTGCAAACAATCATTGTATGACAGCTAGCTGTGCTGGTCTCTGCAGAATGACAGGTAGAACAATTCAAAGTTACTGATCTAAAGACGGAATAACAGCTTATATGTTTGAAGTGCTACGAAGATGAAGAAATAAAACAGACTCTGAGATAAGACATGGTTAAACCTTTTAAATTCCAGCCCTAAAAACTTTTTGTACCCCCCAGTGTTATCATTTGAATGGTTTTGTACACTTTTTTTTTTTCTCTGAAATCATGTGATTGAGAGAAATAATTTCAGAGCTTGTTTTATGGTTTTATACTTTAGGCTTCAGAGATTTTGATAAGCTAAATAAGAATACCGCATATAGTATGCTTGCATAATCAAAACTGCATTTTAGTGGTTTGCTAGTCTCGTATGTGTTGTAAGAGCTCACATTTGGGCTTATATTAGTAAGGTAACTTACACGTCAGAGTTCCGCTTTGATTTGAACAAAGACTGATTATTTTTATATTTCAACATAATTTTGATTTTATGTTTGTCTTTTCCTTTTTTTTTATTTTTGAAAATAAAGAAAATCACCAATTCTTTCTTTCAATAAGGCTTTTTATCAGTGAAATAACCCATTCTAGTTACTGCTGGAAACAATAATCTGTAATTGCTGCTTTCAGTCCTAATTTGGCCTGTCCTTACTTTTTCATCTCAATCTAATCTAAACCTATTTGAGCAAATAAAATGATATTTACCTCATCCTATGTTACAAGCTTTCAAGATTACAGGCTTCAGGAAAAATCAATACAAAATACCATCTTAGCAGCAGGTTTGTGCTCACTAAGAATGCTAACTTTTCTTCCCAGTATTTCTGACTCTCAGCTATCCTGGAATGAAAGCAGAACTCATACCATTAAAAAGAAAAAAGAAGAAGGGAAAAAAAAGACAAAAAAACAAAACACAAAAACCCACTTCGGTGATGCGCTTGGTGCTGGGTTAGTAACCACTTTCAGTTTACAAGCCAAACTGAAGTGTGTGGTCAAGCTCCCAACCTTTAACTCTTGTTTCTGCATGATACATCTTACAGAGTTCACAAAAAGGAGGTTCTTGACCTCGCAGATGATTTTTTCAGACTCAAATACCATCTTCATTTATTATTTATTTGCTTCAAGCAGTTGGGACTTGAGGTATCATCATACCTGACTGGTTGATTTAAGGAAGTGGCCACCTCGCTGTGGGGGAATCTCATGAGAATAAATCCTATTACTTTCCAAAAAGATTACTTCATTTACTTCCCAGAATAAGCTTTTGATGAAAACATTAGAATGTTGAGTTTGTAAACAACCAAGAATTCTCAGAAGTATTGCCCTTTTTTTTTGATGTCTCAAATGGAAGCTTATTCTTTCTTTCTTTTCTTTTTTTTTTTTTTTTGTTTGTGTCCTTTTCCAACTGAGGACTTTGTAAACACAAATAGGTTAGTTCTTGTAAGCAATCTTTGCCGGGATACTGCACTGTGGCATGTCTATATTCTCTAGCGGTCTAAAAGGTAGAACCCATTCTACCTTTTCAAACTTCTGGAAGTGTGCTCTTTCTCATCTCATTCTCATCTCTTAGCTTCCCTTGGTTTTTGAGTAGACTCTGTTTGGAAGGTTCTGTGAAGGTACACTAGTTTTTCTCTATAAGGTGTTACGATGCGTGATGAGAACACTTTTTTTAAAGCAACCCATAGACAACATTGCTGGGAAATGACATCATCCTTTTTTCCCACCTTTTACCCCACTAAGAAAAGTGGAGAAAAATGTCTGGTAAAAATTATCCCCCTAGGTGCTACAACAGAATGGTAAACACTAGGATTCTCAATAAATGTGGAACTAAGAAACATGTGCTACCTCTTCCATGATTAATTGGTATTGCTTTTAAGAATGTCATGGTGTACACAATTTAAATAAACTTAAGGAAAGCTAGTAGTAGGAACACTATTCATTTCCATAATATGAATTCTACTGTAATAAATATAAATAAAATTACATAACTGCTCCTGATTCAACAATATTTGACATTAGAAAGCACCTTTTTCAGGGTGTCAGGGTGGCTTATTCTGTTAAGTCCAACTTAGGCTCAGGTCATGATCTCATGGTTCATGGGTTCCAGTCCCACATCGGGCTCTGTGCTGACAGCTCAGAGCCTGGAGCCTGCTTCAGATTCTGTGTCTCCCTCTTTCCCTGTCCCTCCCCCTCTCACACTCTCTTTCAAAAATATATAAATATTTAAAAAATTTTATTTTAAAAAAACACCTTTTCCAAGACAGTGTTTTTTTTGTAAGTTGTTACTATTATTATAAACATAATTTTAAAGCTTTCAAATGGCATAACTATATAATGTCATTCAAGAATATAACTTTCTTATTCAATTGATACTTATTAGGTTTTCAAATAATAGATTAAACACCATTTTTTGGTAATATACTCTTTTACATTAAGGAAAACATGTGTTCAGTAATAACCTCAAGCTAAAGAACTTCCAAGCTTAATATGTTGCATAGTTAATTTCAAGAATATTCAGCACAACAAAGTAATGATCCGTAGCAAAATAATTTTTGTTACCTTTTGGTTCTTGTCATAATACATTTTACATCTATGATCTAATTATTGGATAAATACAGTAAAGCATTTTAAAAATTCTCCAATATTCCTTTCAATACCATTCCTGAATAATAATATTTCAATTTAATAATATATCAGTCATAATATTTAATAATATCTCAATAATAATATCTTAATTTTTGTGTGAAATTCTCTACAAAATGTTAGATAAATATGCAATATATCCATTTTGAAAATTCTAAAAGTAAAACACAGACATTGAAAAAATAACATAAGACAAAGCAAATGAGGGCTTTTAATTTATTGTCTGCAATTATATCTATCATCATAACAACCTTAAAGCAATACCAAGCAGAATAGAAAAAATTATTTTATAACTAAAATATTTATATTTTCTATTATATTCATTTTCTGGATAAACACATGTAATCTCTTACCTAAATATACTAAAACAGTCTTAAATTAATATAAATCTAAACACAGAATAGTAATTTCTGTGATCCTTCGAAACTGATCTTTTATGACAAACTTCATCTATGCACCATTCTAAACAAACAGTTAGGGGTATCTGGAAGCCTCAGTCAGTTTAAGTGTCCCACTTTTGATTTTGTCTTGGGTCATGATCTCACGGTTCCTGGGAGTGAGTGCTTCTTTGGGCTCTATGCTGATAGCATGGAGCCTGGCTGGGATTCTCTCTCCCTCTCTCTCTCTCTCTCAACCTAAATGTGTGTGTGTATGACTAATAGTATGCCTACTTTAGGTATGGTTTAAGATTACTGATCTGGGTTATGGCTGAGGCTATTTGCTATGAAGTAGAAAGAAACTGGTCATGCATGCAATGATCAAATTCATTAAATAAATATGATTAAATCAAAGCACTTTTGAGCTAAGAATCACTGAAGATAACATATAATTTAAGAATACAATTCAAATATTTAAGGAAAAAGAGTAAGGGATAGGTAGGGAGCAGAAACAGAGAGTACAGGAATCACAATTCAATGAAGTCTGGGAGTAGGGGAAGGGCTGATTACAAGGGTCATGAGGGAAATGTTGATTGATAAAAATGTTCTATAGGTTTATTGTGGCAGTGGGTACATGGATGTGTGCTTTTATGACCTCAACAAGTACATTTTAAATGGGTTAACATTATTGTATGTAAATATACCTCAATAAAGTTGATTTCAAAAAACTTTATAGAGATCTCAGTCCAAATGTGTAATGTGTATGCCAAACATTGCTTTCTCAGACATAGTAGATTCTAGGCGGGATCCCCAAGTGGTTCTGTTGAGAAGAATTATCTCATTTTGCAGCTGAAATGAAGGGGAAAAGGAAAAGTGGGTGACCACTGTCATAAAGTCAGAAGCTAACCAAGACTGAGCTAAGTCTCAGTCTTCAGATCAATGTTTTTCCTATAATAACAACGCATTGGACTCACTGGTCCCTAAGTCTGTAATAGGAGTCATTTTGAGGCTTATAATAATAAAATTGTTCAAAACTATTATAAAGAACAAGAAATCAGTCTGGAATTTTCCTCAAAGTTAACTATTTTTAAAATTTATTTTATAGGGACCTTTGGCTAATGTATTTTTTAAATCTTCATTTTTATGCAGTTATAGAGTAAAAAGTTACAAATGTCAAATATTTTCATGTACTGTAAACATTATGCTGGCTTTGCCAGAAGGGGAGACACTTTCAAAAGCAAATGGATTTAGAGAAGATTGTGAAGTGGAGAAAAGATGAGGTGATATAAGGATATAAGGCAAAATGCTTATGTTAGTATTGTGAATCAATTTGAGAGAAACACAAAATAGTTGTATAAATGGAGCATCATTATATTTTGCATCTGTACAAACGTGATTTAAAAATAAGGATTTTGAGAAATCCAAGAAAATCTGAATCATGATCATGGAATCAATTAAATTGTGGATTTTTTTACATTCATTTAACTTATATTTAATGTTATTAAATTATGAACAAAATAAGTGAAATGCCGTCAACAGAGTAAAAGACTTGTTCATTCAAAAGTTGGTCCCTATTGTTAAGTTCTCTACATCCTGAGGGTCAGGTGCCTTTAGTTCACCTTGACCTCCACTAGATGGCACTCTGGCACCCATGAGCGCATGAAGGAGCCACCTGCTTTTCTTGGTTTAAGGAATTAGGAAATAGCAACCACTCCCCTAAACAAATTACACATTCTTTTGGCATAACGTATCTATGGAAGTACCTAATGACTTCAGGACTTCTTGAATCCTCTCTTCAAAGTTCTTTATAATTTTCTCTCATGGTACTTACTGAACAGACTCTCATCCTGATACTTAGCTTTAATTAGGGGTAAATTCTGGCTACATTCTTAAATATGAAGTAGTTACCACTGTATTAAAGTTCCTCAAGCAGACCATGGCTTCTGCAAAACCTGTTCCACTATAGTTAGTTCTTACTAACATTAACAGCAAAAAAAAAAAAAAAATACTATCCATAGCAAATTTCTAGGGACAATCCTAAGTATATGCATGTCCAAATCTAAGAGGTAGTTATTTTCTAGCCCATTTCTTAAAACTTTTTGAAATTCTCTCAGTGGAATATTCCTTACCATAAATACTCTATTTTTTCTTTTATTATATGAGCATCAATCTCTCTGGATTTCATGATTCCAAACTAAGTTGGAAAAAAAAAAAAAAAGTAGTTTGCCCTAATAGCCTATTGTATTAAGATAACTGCATTTTTTTAGTTACTTAAATATAAATTCAAAAATTTACCATTTATAATCACTAACAGTCTAGTGGTAAAGGAATCTCGTCTCTTTGGCCCCTCCCAAATCTCTTACAAGTTCTATTACATAAGTCAAAATAGGGGATTCCTGTTACCTCCTGAAACCCATGACATCTCTAATCAACCTCCCAGGGTACGTGGGTCGTGGATCAGCCTGGTGTGTGAAACTTGCACTTCGTAAATTACATCCGGGACTCACCTTTTAAATATGGAAAGAATAATTTGTTTAACACAGTATAAAGTAGATGGAATCTACCAAAGCTAAGATATAAGATATTTGAAAAAATCTACTTGGTAATAAGAACTTATACCCTGTTTCTCAAAAACAAAACTCAGGCAATGGCAGAAAATGCCATTTCCTTCACAGTGTCTCTCATCAGTGGGTTAGCAGAACAATCATTTTCACAAGAAAACTGTTTAGACTACATGCTAAAGAGGACTAAATGTTTAGTTCGAATACTGTTTTAATTTTATACATAACAGTCCAAAGAGTATTCCAAGTAAATATTTCCAGTGAGGAAAAAAAAAATGAATTGGCAACTTTGTTACTTAGCAAATTATTCAAATCAAATTTCCGTTTTGGTATATAGGAATTACCTCAACAATATTTCCTACAAGATTGATTGGATCATAATTGAAAAGAAATGAGCGACTTGACTTTGTTCTGGATTCTGGGGCAGGATTTTTCTTTGAGATTGGCACATTTATATCTCTCTATACATTGACTATAAATGTACTGCATTAGAAAAAACTGCTTATCTTTAAGGTGACTATAAACGTGGCTTCGTCTCTACCTTATTTTAGTAATACTCTCTTCTTTCATTTTCGTTTGGATGAAGTATACCATAAATTCAGAATTCTGCTTCCATTGTGTTTGGGGCTGTGTGGTTTGTTTTAGTTTTTGTTTTTTACCGTTCAATAAAGAAGATCCTGAAACTAACTCTCTATAGCTAACGCACATCTAAAAGGATGGCAAATGAATCACTAAGACCTTACTGGGAAACTTCATAGGAATGATAGACATAAAAGAACTAAAGGTAACAGATGCTTCAACAAGGCAATAGAAAGCCCAGATGTTTGGCATATTCATGTAGTGGTGATTGGACAAGTGAGAGTCATATTTTCCTTTTTTCCAATAATCATTATGCTTCCTCTATTTAAGAAATCTTTTTAAATAAGCAGTGCTGGTAAGAGAAAAAAGGAAGAGAAAAAAGAGAAACAATACAACAACCACCTAATTTACTTGCCCTCATGGTTTTTGACAACAATGTAGGGAATTCCAGAGAGAAAACGGATATTCATACATAGCAAATATATTTTTTTAAAAAATAAGCATTACCGAAAATGAGATAACATGAAAGGAAATAAATATTTTACTATTTCCACAGTTATTATTTTAGACATACATTGGGACTAGGTTAGTACAGTTAATCATCCTGTGAAACTGACTCATTTCTGTACCGAGATTGGAGAAAATGAGTTTGGGAATCATTTAAAAATATTGTATATTTCTCAGTAGTGAAATACTAAAAGCTTGAGTCAGTGAATATATGAATGTACATAAATAAGCTCTTTTAGAAAGCACAACTTCTGACTCTTTTATCATATGTTCAACTGATACAAAAGAGAGAGTTTTATAAACAACTCTGAAATATTCAGAATATTTCACTTAAAGTTCTTGAGAAAAATTTTATTTATATAATTTTCACACTATCCATAGTAGAACTAGAAAAAAACCCAGGATTTTAGATATCTCATCCTACTCTTCGTCTAGAAAGTGATTTTTTAGCAAAATAATTTTCAGGAGATTGTTGAATACATGCGACCCTTGATTTTTAAATAACTCTGCTTCATGAGAATAAAGAAGAAGAAGAAAGAAAGAAAGAAAGAAAGAAAGAAAAAAGAAAGGGAATGAAAGAAGGAAGGAAGGGAAGAAAGAAAAAAAGAAAGAAAGAAAGAGCCATACAATACAGTATTGTGTGGATTAAAAAATACGTGTCTTTAAATAGAGTCAATATCAGGTCCTGAAATAAAATTTTATTTTCTTTATGGGAAGAAAATACAGTTTTTCCTTTAATAGACTACGTATCCCAGGATGATTTCAATGTATTTTCACTTAGAAAAGCTAGCTGCTATTACATATGAATTTTCAAAGCTTGGCAAGGCTTTGGAAGGAATGATGAAAATTACTATTGCACGACCTTCAAGTTTTCTTTGTTTCATAAAGGGCTAAGATAGCATTTTTGTCATTTTTCTTTCAGCTCTGGTCTTTCATCATAAATATCAAAGCATGCAATTATGCCTTCTATCCTACTATAGTCTGCCTGTTTCCTAGGAACGTGATGGTGTTTTCTCTCTCTTTTGCAAGGCTTTATTTTGTTTCTTGAAACTCTGAAAACAATCTCATAATTTGTTGAATAAAGTGAATTGTGAGAACAATGACTATTAGACTGACAAAATATTATTAAAACAATAATGATTTTTTTTATCAAAGCCAACATCAGACGCTGAGACATTTCTCTACTAGGCCGAGGGTCACTTGTACCATATTCAGAGTAGAATGATTTGACCTACAGGTGGGATTTTATTATGAATGCTTATTATGAGAAGCAGGCTTGTCTAACCCCATGCAGCCTGGAATTTCCCTATCTTTCCTTTACTTCTCATATTAAATCTGCCTGCTAAATGTGTCTTATTATTCTATCTCAATACACATTCCACATATTTTATCATAGATCTATGGTTCCCCAATGTTTATTTTTCATACTTCTCTCACACTAGAACTATCTTAAATAGGTCAGTGTGGTAAGTTAGCTATAATTTTCTATTAAATCCCGAAGTCATAAGTTAAAATAGCATACAAGGTAGATTAAGGCAACAGATAACAATAGTTTTGTACATAGTATGTCCTCATTCTGAGCAGTGGGTAAGATCTTGAAAAATCGTAAGTTGTAGGAATTTATATCCTGGAATCTATCCCCACATTTGTTTCCATTAATATTTCAGAAATTACATGAATGAAAAGATAAGTTTTCCCTCAGTATAATAGAAATTATGCTTAAGCACCTGATTATTCACCTAAAGAAGTAATAGTATATCTGGGCTCCAGAAACAGACAGACATGAACTGAAATTCCTCTTTCTTTTCTTACAGATGAACATCATTTACTAAGTTATTTAACCCATAAAATGGACTCAATGATAGTAACAACCTCCTAAAGACATTGGAAGGATTAAATGACAAACTGCATGCAAAGAAATTGGCCCAGTGTGAGGCAATAATGAAATAAATTCATTATGGCTCTTAGCTATTATTGTTTTGCTGACTTTGCCAGTTTTTCAATTTATGCATGTGAGAAAATTTTGATGTGTAACTATGTACCACAGGTACATTTTATGAAGAAGGATGACCGCTCCTGGTTCAGCAAGTAAGCTGGCTTGATTTCCAAGTTGAACTGAGACGACAGAGCAGGCTGCTTCTGTGATCTAATGTGGGGGATCCTGCAAGCAAGGATGAGGAAGACTGAAGTGCAGAGAGATCAAGCCACGCACACCATAAAAATGAAATAACTAGAGATCGAAAAAAGGCAATGAAAAAGCATGCTGGGCTTGGCTGAAGTCAGACAACATTCAAATATATGCAGGGGTTTGAGAATAGCTAGAAGGCAAACCTCGGAGTGAGATTTCCATACAGTGACGATGAGCAAACTGTTATTGCTGAGTTAGAGCATTTAAAATGATATTTTAGGAGCGCCTGGGTGGCTCAGTTGGTTAAATGTCTGACTTCAGCTCAGGTCATAATCTCACGTTTCGTGGCTTGGAGCCCTACATCTGGAGCCTGCTTCGGATTCTGTGTTTCCCTCTCCCTCTGCCCCTCCCCCACTCACACTCTGTCTCTATCTCTCTCACAAAAATAACATTAAAAATTAAAGAATAAAATAAAATGATATTTTATATGACATTAGATGGTCAAAGATTTTTTTGCGAGAAGAAAAGTAGATTTGGGATCTGGCCCTGTATTCAAGTTCACTCTTCCTTTTACCAGTGGAACCTGCCTCAACAAGTCAATAACTTCTCTGATCTTATTTCTTTGAAGGCTCGTGATCCCTAGGGCTGGGTTGAGACAGTGAGGCATTCACTGTCAAGAGGAAGAGAGGAGGGGCACTGGGCTGGCTCAGTGCGTTGAGCATCCAACTCTTCATTTAGGTTTAGATCATGAACCCAGGGTTGTGGATCAAGCCCAGGGTCAGGCGCATGCCATGGAGCCTGTTTAAGATTCTCTCTCTCTCTCTCTCTCTCTCTCCCCCCTGCTTGTGCTCTCTCTCTCTCTCAATAACAACAACAAAATAATGATAAGGAAGAGAGGAGAGTGAACCACAGTAAAGAAAAGATGGTACAATGACACATATACAGAGGGACCCATTGCAGCATTTCGTAAGAATGAAGAACCTAAGACACTCAACATATGCATCACTGAAAGAATATTAAAAGAGAGAATCCATACTATTAAATATTATGCAGTCACTGAATGCAGCTAGTCATATCTGCAGTTCCCAAGATGAAATGTTTACGTTGGAAGAAAAAAAAAGATATAGATGTGCACGTATGCAAAGACCCCATTTTTATAGCAAAATATTCTTACTATCTAAGCTTGGGAATTGCAAAAGAAAGAGAAGTGGAAAGCAGGAGAAATTTCCACTTTTTTAAAAAAATATACATTTAGTCAAATTTGTTTAAAAGAAAACTAAAGTACTGTATAACTGCTAGTAAGTTACTTACATGTACGTTGATATTATCTGTATCTATAACCATATCTGCATAGCAAGATTTGAAAAAACTGGCATTTCATTTAAATGTCAGAACTAGAAAAGCTGCTATGACTAACTAAAACAGATAATTAAATACCATTAATTACCAATTATACGGACAAAGAATAGTGTGAAGAACATAAACCTACTTAGAGGTCAACCTGCCAATATGTATCAAATTTTAAAAAGGGCATATCATTTTATTCACCAATTTCACTTATAGAACTTTATCCTGTGGAAATAAATCATACAATGTACTGTACATATAATGATTCCCTGCAGCATTTTTCTAATATAGAGAAAATCTACATTTTCTTCAGTAGGGGCTAGTGTATAAATTATGTGTATTCCACATAACTGAATACTTTGTAGTAATTAAAAACAGTATGATAATTCTCTATGCATTAATAAAGAAACATGCCCATGATAAATTTGTGTGAAAAAGTCTGGTTACAAAATAAGATTATAAAAATTTTTTTTCTAATGTTTTTATGTATTTTTGAAGAAGAGAGACAGAGCATGAGCGGGGAGGAGCAGAGAGAGAGGGAGACACAGAATTCGAAGCAGGCTCCAGGCTCTGAGCTGTCAGCAGAGAGCCCAACTCGGGGCTCGAACATGCGGACTATGAGATCATGACCTGAGCTGAAGTCGGATGCTAATTCGACTGAGCCACTCAGGCGCCCCACAAAATGAGATTTAAGGCATGACGTTTGTCATTATATTTGTGTTCTGGATGCAAAAAGTTACATGAAGGACCAACCTGTTATTAGTGATTATCTTTGGCATGTGAGATTTACTGGTAGAGGGGTTAAGTGGGGAATGTGAGAGTGGAGGAGAGGTGGTTAACTTTCTACTGTTTGCAGGCATTTTTTAAATGAGAAGTGTATTATTTATAATTTAATACTATGAAAAGTCCATGTTGGAGAAAAAGAAAAGGAAGTGATATGTTTCCTTTCCGGAAACATATAGATAGTAGAGAACGTCATCATCTGGGATGAATGTTGCACGACTAGAGAGTAGATGGCAGTGAGGCAGGTGGGATGAGAGAAAACAGAGACTGAGAACCCAGGGAAAACGAAAGCTGGTAACACCAGGGTTTAGTGATGAGAGGATTAAGCACACAAACATAGGAGTCTAAAGGTAATTCGAAGACCAGGGGAAAGGTCTGGAAAGGAAAGCCCAGTCATGAAAGGAAAAGGTGGGTGTGTCATAACTCTATCAAACAAAAGCAAAATCTAGGTTTCAGATAAGCAAAGTTTTTTCTCCATTTGAGGTAAGGGGGATTATGGGGGGAGGAGAGAAATGTCCAATAAATGGCAGCTGATATGGACCATGGAGGGCATGTAGTTGTCAGCAACAAAGAGACAGACAATGTGCACTGCAGCCAGAATGAGGAGATATTTATTATTTGGGGACAGGAGATCTAGAGTCCAAGGAAACAAGTTCATCAGACAGAAAAGATCAAGAACTAAAGTACTTCAAAGACAATTAAGTCTCCAAGAAGAAGTGGGGCTAACCATCTGATTCGGCACTAAATTTGTTTTTAAGTTTATGTTTCAATACCTTTAACTAAATGAGTATGCACAGTGGACTTCCACTTCTGGGAAAGTGACAGATAAGCAATATTAAAAATCTTCACATTAGGGAAATTATGACTGAAACACAGAAAAGAAACAGTACTAAATGTATTTCAGAAGGCCCAGAAAATGAAGGCACAGTCAGTCCCTCAGTCCAGAAAAATACGTAAAAGAAAACAGCAAATTATGTATGCATGTTAAAGCAACCTCCATGCTTGGGTGTTTGCCATACTCAGGAATGTAAATGTTTTCATATTTCTGTATGAATAGGATGGAAGGCTTAGGGCTCACCCATGGTGGAGAGCTACAATGAAAACATTGTTCAAAATTTAGGATCCTCAGAGGACCATACTTTGGTTAGAATGAGCTAAGAAAAACAAAATTCCATTTGCTGGCCAAGGAAGATAATGGGACAACACAGTACTCTTGGCATGAGCCCTGGATTGGAGAAGAAAGGAGAAGGAAGAGGAGGAGAAAGATGAGGGGAAGGAGAAGGGGAAGAAGGAGGGAAGAAGAAAAGGAAGAGGAAGAAGAAACTAGCCTTACCTGCCTCCCATTCTTCCTACAGATCTCCTGGAGAATTTATAATCCCAGGTGTTTCTTCACGCAAGTTTGGCACTCAAATGGCATTACCTGCATTGACAGGGAAACCTCAACCTAAAAAAATAACTTAAAGGACATTGTTAGCTTCCCTTAACCTCTCTGAAGGAACGTCTCTTCATTTCAGGCCCCAAAGAATTTCTACAGTTAGATTAGCCAAATGAGCTCAGAAACATAATTTCAAAACACAAGAAAATAAAGCCACCATGATCAAGAGTCAGCAAAACAAAAAAGGCAAAATTAAACTCCTAAGGACTACAGATCCTGGAATCTCCACCTACAGAATTTAAGAAAACTATGTTTAAATTGTTTACCCAAAAATGAGAATAAAATAAAAAACAGAAATTAGTTATTATAAGATTAGAGAAACAAGTAGATTGGGGGAAAAAATGGAACTTCCAGTAATTAAAATGTGCAATTGAGGGGCACCTGGGGGCTCAGTCGGTTGAGCAACTGACTCTTGATTTCAGCTCAGGTCATGATCTCACGATTGGTGGGATCGAACCCTGAATCGGGTTCTGTGCTGACAGTGTAACAATACAGAACCTGCTTGGGATTCTCTTTCTCTTTCTCTCTCTCTCTGTCTCACTCACTCTCTTTCCACCCCTTCCCTGCTTGCACACACTCTCTCTTTCTCTCTCTAAAAATAAATAAATAAACATTTCAAAATGTGCAATTGAAATTATACACAATGGCCATAAGCAGCCTATGAGACATACCTGGAGAAAGAATTGTGAACTGGAAAACAGGGGTAAAATGTGGGACAGACAAAAGATGAAAAATATGAAAGATTATGAGCCACAGAACACAGGGAAATTGCAAACAACTAATTGGAATCACAGAAATGAGAATAGGGAGAATGTGACAGGCAATGTTCAAATAACAGTTTTCCAGCTTTAATGAAAGACAAGTTCTCAGGTTCATGAAGCGAAGGAAAATCCCGATTAAAATAAATAAAAAGAAATCCGCATCTAGACAAATCTCAGTAAAATTGCAAAGCAACAAAGACCAAAAAAAAAAGCATTAAAGTAGTTTCATCTCTTTGTTTCAAAAGATAGTAAAAGAAAATAATATAAAACTTTAAAAAATAATAGATACCCAATGCCTTTATGTACTTCTCTTTGCCATCTCTGAAAAACCTGTTCTCAGGAAGGATGTGACAAACTCATTCACTTTCAAAAAAGAGAGAGAGAAATTACAGCTTTAAATAGTTTGGAATTTATCCTTCAAGATGTTTTTATGCCAAGAGAGTGAGATGCAAAAGGAAATACTTAAATGTTACATACAGATAAAAGTTAAGTATAATGTTAACAATAATTTTAATTTAAAAATATATTTAATTTTTTTTCCTAATGGCTGGATTTACTTTTTCTTCATAACTGATTTAAGATTACTGCATTTTCTTGTCAGTGGAAAACATATTCGAATCTATAATTTATAAATATTAATTAAATGTTTCTATAAAACCCTGGCATGTACCTCACAGTCCAGTTTTATATCCCTGTTTCCACTACATTATTTCTCAAGTCCAAAAACAAGGGGAAACCCATAACTAGACGCAGAGATCCTCCTATATGCTATGGTTAATGGATCCTATTTTTAAGAGTAACGATAGTCTTGAAGATTGATTACAATGTACCAGGCACCACGCTAAATGATTTACATGGACGGATACATTTAATCCTCATGACAATTCTGTGAAGTAGATGCTATTTTTTACCCCATATCACAACAAAATGATTGAGGGTTAATTTACACATTTTGCCCAACACACACTACGAATAAGTAAAGATTCACACCAGGGTGTCTTGTTCAAAAAGACACACAAAAAGACATACAATTAACCATTCTCTTCCTTGCCATTTTCCTTAGTTAACCTAGAGGGTATTTTTTTCCTCTATTTTTAACTTAATTGATATTTTCTTCTGTAGTCCATACATACACATATAATTTTACTTAATTCACATATGTTTTGATAGTTAAGGAGAAAACTTTTCAAAAAGGTGTCTTAATTTAGACTCTCAATTAATCACATCTAGAAATGAAATCTGGTAATGATTTATCTTTACTAGGTAACAATCTACAGCAGCCATTGAACTTGCCACTAATTGTGTTATTTGAATCAGACAATGTTCTAGGTTGAGGGATGCCTAAGTACTTTCCATTAGGAAGCTTCAAAACGTACTCCTACCCTTTGGAAATGTGGCAAAGCAGTTCAAACTTGAATTCTGTGATTCAGAATTCAAATTATGCATTTCCTCTCACAATATAAAAGAAAATTTGATCAGGGATGGACCCAGATTCATGTCCATAAACAGCGTGCTATCTTTAACAACAGGTATACAAGTAACTAATACTTTTAAATGGTGATTGTCAAAATTTTCACACATGAAATTGAATTTCATGTGGTTGTTCTATTTATGACATTCCTAATTGTTATCGAATTTATTTTGACGCAGAAATGCAATGTTTTCATCAAGATGAACTGGGATGTCACAACAACGTTAGCACTTTAACTATATCATTAGTTACATGTCAGAAAACATATATTTTCCTCACAGAAAATTTTTTCTGTAAATCTGATAAACCAAAACTAAAAGATACTAGAAAAGGAGATAATGTCATTAACCCTTCTTTAAAAGTATGATTCCTAAATCTCAGCAGCACTTAATTTCTCTACATAGAAAAAATATTTTAAACTATGCTTCTTTATCTAGAAAAGCTCTCTTCCACTGAAATTAGATATCAGTAGATAACCCATCATTTTGTCTAGAAAATGTGATATTTCATCACATTGTGGACAAATGACAAAAATGAAAACATTCTGGGTAAATTTTTTTAATAGAATATACTTTGTTTTAAATGTAGAATAGAAACAGAAAATGATCATGAAGTCTGGTATAAAAGCAGTAATAAGTTTGAAACCCTTGAGGGTACCAGTAAAATCTTCAAGCAACAGAGACCATACATTTTCTAAAAGGTGTTAAAGAAACAAATGAATGGTAAAGCATCCAAATAATCCTACATGAAAAACTGAAAGTAAGAATGCAAAACTCAGAAGAGAATTTAACCTGTAAAATAGAAGTCTTTTAAATTTTTATTAAAATGTATACAACCTTGGGGGACTTGGTTTCAGCGTCTGACTCTTGATTTTACCTCAGGTCAAGATCTCTACATTCGTGAGATCGAGCCCTGCATCAGGGTCTGCATTGACAGTGTGGAGCCTGCTTGGATACTCTCTGTGTCTCTCTGTCTCTGTGTCTCTCTGCCTCCCTGTCTCTCTCTGTCTCTCTCTCTCTCTCCCCCTCTCCCCCACTCATGCACAGGTGCACAAGCACTGTTTCAAAACAAACATTTTTTAAGAAGGTATACAATGTTAATCTTTAAATAATATATGAATAGTAATAATCTCCAGAAATTATATTGATGTTTAAAATTCTTCAAAAGAAATTTCAAAATTTTAAAAATTAGAAAGATTTTCAAATGATCAACATTTATGTAGGCAGTTCTCTTCAACATTAAACATATGGCTTAAAATTCTAGAATTTGTCTTCTTAATGTACAAAAAAAATACCATGAGTTTCTATATTTACATAATAAGCACTGATACCAAAAATTATTTGATAGGGAAATATATATGTGGTATATATATATACACACATATATATATACATTATGGTTCACAAAATCATACAAGAGATTTTGCTGTCATCAGTAAAAATCCTATTCTAATAGTCATGTAATTCAGGAAAGAGTTAAATTGTTGAATTTGAGGCATCAAGAATAGCATTGAAAGAGATGTACTTTCTATGTACAAAGTCTCTGTTTTAGATATTATATTTGTATGCTTTCTTATTATTTGCTATGTTTTACATAAAGACATTTGCTGATTTAAACTTCTTCCAAATTTCTCATGTTCCCCCCACCAGTTCTCTTACATTGTAATAAGATTTTTATTTTACTTATAGTTGTCCTAGTTTTATACATCGTAGTATTCTCTTTATGAATTATATATCACATGAGCATTTGATTTATAATAGGGGTGACCAGTCATCTAGAACCTTCTACCCATTCAATGATTTTAATGCCTCCCAACTAAGTTTTCCCATAAAAGGGCCACATTTCAGAGTTCTTATTGGGCACCAAATCTTGATTGGCTAATTCTAGCCAACAATTAGTAAAGAGAATTTTTCAAGAATTCACAAGTGCTATATTCTCCAAATATTTTTGTATTCTCAGATTTCTATTGTATTTATACATGGACAAAATTTGACTAAATATGGAATTCTTGGGCTACTTCCCTCAAACCTCTATAGATCAGCACTACCCAATGGAACTTTATGTTCTATACCTACAGTGCCCAGTACAGTGACTATTAGTTTTGATTTCCTGTGTGCTTGATTATTTGCCTAATAAATTTTGAAACTCAGTTATTATGTGCACATGTAGTTGTATTATTATTTTATGATGAATTCACCTTTTCATCATTGTAATAACTTCTCTTTATCACTTCTAGCATGCAAGTATTATTTATTTTGGTATTAAAATGACCATACCAGCTTTCTTATGTTTATTCTTTGCTTGCTACATATTTTTTTCATCCACATATTTTAAGCTATTTTAAACCTATATTTAAATCATATAGATAGCACATAAGGGAATGTGGCGAGGGATGAGAAAGTAGTATTACAAAGGGTCACAGGGAAACTTTTGGGGATGATTGCATGTTTGCTACCTTGAGTGTGGTGATAGTTTTACAAATATATATGTATATCAAAATTTTACCAATTTTACCTTTTCCTCCCTTCCTCCTTCCTCCTCTTCCTTCCTCTCTTCTTTCCTTCCTTCCCTCCCTCCTTTTCTCCCTCCCTCCTTCCTTCCTTCCTTTTTTGTTTGTTTGTTTCTTTCTTTCTTGTTATTCCCCTCGGAGGCTCATTTTCTTTTTTCATATGCACTTATACATTTTTTCAGCTATATTAACATAAAACTGACAAATGAATTTGTAATATATTAAAAGTGTATGATGTGATGATTGATGTATGTACACATGATGAAAGGATTCCTTAACTGACTTAATATATCTCATCTCACATATTTACCTTTTTAGTAAGAACACTTAAATTCTACCATCTTAGCAAATTTCAATTATACAATATTGTATTATCAACTAGTCACCATGTTTTACATTATATCCTCAGAACTATTCATCTTATTACTAAAATGTACTGTTTTACTAACCTCTCTCTATTTACCTGACCCCCTAGACCCTGGGAAATACCATTTACTCTCTGCTTCTATGAGCGCAACTTTTTTTTTTTTTTCAGATTCCACATATAATGATACCATGTAGTATTTTTCTCTCTGGCTTATTTCACTTAACATAATGCCACTGAGATTCATCCCTGTTGTTGCAAATGACAGTAGTTTCTTCTTTTTTCAGGCTTAATATTCCACTGTATACCACATCTTCTTTACCCATTCATCCATTTATGGACACTTAGGTTGTTTTGATATCTTGACTCTCGTGAATAATGCTCCAATGAACGTGGGGTGCAGATATCTCTTCAAAATAGTGATTTTATTTCTTTTGGATATATACCTAGAACTGGGATTGCTAAATCACAAAGTAGTTCTATTGTTAACCTCTTGAGAAACCTCTATACTGGTTTCCATAATGGCTAACCTAGTTTATATTCCTACCAACGGTGTACAAGTGTTACCTTTATTCATATCCTCACCAGGATTTGTTGTTCTTGTCTTTTGATAATAGACATCGTAACAGGTATGAGGTGATATCTCATTGTGGTTTTGATTTGCATTTCCCCGATGATTAGTAATGTTGAGCACCTTTCATGTACCTGTTGGTCATTTTTATGTCTTTGAAAATTTTTCAATTCAGGTCCTTGTCCATTTTTTAATTGGGTTATTTAATTTTAATTGAGTTGTATATATTACTTATATATTTGGGTATTAACCTCTCACCAAATAGTTGGTCTGCAAATATTTTCTTCCATTCCACATGTTACCTTTTCATTCCGTTGATGGTTTCCTTTGCTGTGCATAGCTTTTTAGTCTAATTTAGTTCCATTTGTTTATTTCTGCTTCTCTTGCCTTTGATTTTGGGGCCAAATCCAAAAACACATGGCCAAATCCAGTGTGAAGGAGGTCTTCCCTATGTTTTCTTCTAAGAGTTTTAAAGTTTCAGATTTTATGTTCAAGATTTTTTTCATATTTAGTTGATTTTTGTCCATGATGTAAGATCAGGTTCTAGTTTCATCATTTTGCATGTGGAAATCCAGTTTCCTCAACACTATGTATTTATGAATGTTTTGCATGTGGATATCCAGTTTTCCCAACACTAATTATTTATGATATTCTTGATTCTTTTGTAAAATATTAATTGGCCATAGATGCATGGGTTTATTTCTGAGCTCTCTATTGTTCCATTTATCTATGTGACTGTTTTTATGCCAATACCATATTGCTTGATTATTATCGTTAATATAGTTTGAAATGAGAAAGTATGATGCCTTCAGATTTGTTCTCCATTATCAAGATTATTTTGTCTATTTGGGGTTTTTGCAGCTACATACAAATTTGAAGACTGCTTTTCTATTTTTGTGAGAAATGCCATTGGAATTTTGATAGGAATTGCATTGAATCTGTAGATCCCTTTGGGTATTATGAACATTTTAACACTTTTATTCTTCTAGTCCATGAACATGAATACTTCTCAATATATTTCTGTCTTCTTCAATTTATTTATCAATGCCTTATATTTTTCATTGTAAAGATCTTTTACTTCTTTGGTTAAGTGTATTCCTAAGTGTTTAATTCTTTTTGATTCCATTACGCATGGAATCATTTTCTTTATTTCTTTTTCAGATAATTTGTTTTAGTGTATAGAAATACAACTGATTTTTTATATATTGATTCTGTATACTGCAACCTTACTGAGTTCGTTTATTAGCTTTGACAGTTGGGGTGGAGTCTTTATGGTTCTCTACATATAGCATCATGTCATCTGAGAACAGACGCAATTTTACTTCTTCCTCTTCAATTCTGATGCCTTTTATTTCTTTTTCTTGCTTAAGTGCTCTGGCTAGGACCTTCAGTACTATGATAAATAAAAGCGTCAAGAATGGATATCCTTGTCTTGTTCCTGATCTTAATGGAAAAAAAATTCAGCTTTTGACCATTGAGTATGATGTTCGCTATAATCTTGTCATATATGACCTTTATTATGTTGAAGTTCCTTCCTTTATAACCAGTCTGTTTAGAGTTTTTAACATGAAAGTATGTTGAATTTTGTCAAGGGCTTTTTTTTTTTTTTTTTTTTTTGCTTTTTCTGCATCTATTGAGATGATCATAATTTTTATCCTTTACACTTTGTTAATGTGGTATATCATATATATGATTTGCATACATTGAACCATCCTTACATCCCAGGAATAGATGCAACTTGAGTATGATGTATGATTTTTCTTATGTACTTCTGAATTTGGTTTGCTAAGATTTCTGAGGATTCAAACAATACTTTAAGTAGTTCTGCTTATTGTATATCAATCATACTTTGATAAAGCTGTGTAAGGGAAAAAGATTTACGTTCTTACTAGCTTCAGTTTTTTCTCAGTTTAAACTAGGCACAATTGCCTAGTTTATAGGTTGGCAATTACAATTAAAAGAAAAACCATACGAAGGTCTGCAGTACTTAAGTTGTCAATAAATATTTGTTTATTTTAAAAGTATTGTGAAGTTTGTGACTGAGCCTGGATGGCTCAGTCGGTTAAGTGTCCAACTTAGGCTCAGGTCATGATCTCTCGGTTCATGAGTTTGAGCCCTGTGTCGGGCTCTGTGCTGAGAGCTCAGAGCCTGGAGCCTGCTTCAGATTCTGTGTCTCCTTCTCTCTTCTCTCTCTCTGCCCCTCCCCACTCATGCTGTCTCTCTCTCTCTCTCTCTCTCTCTCAAGAACAAACATTAAAAAAAGTAAAAGTATTGTGCAGTTTCTATTATATAGATTTCTCAGCTTATTTATATACCATCACTCCACATTTTAAAAAATGTATTATAATTTTATACATTCTAAATATGTTTGTTATTTCCTTCTCTATTATTGTTGATTTTTCATGTTTGTTTGTTTATTTATTTATTTATTTTGAGAGAGAGGGAGAGCAAGAGGGGAAGGGCAGAGAGAGAGGGAGACAGAGGATCCTAAGTGGGCTCCACACTGTCAGTGCAGACCCCAACTGAGACTGTGAGATTCATCTGAGCAGAAATCAAGAGTGGGATGCTTAACTGACTGAGCCATTCAGGTGCCCCTTTTATTGTTGATTTCAAAATATATCTTCCAATCTTGGAAAGATTCTGTTCATCATCACAAAAAGGATAATTTTGCCATTTACATTGATAGCTATTTTCATTTAAATTGTTTTAACTTTAAGTTATTTTGAGGAGGGCCGTCTGGGTGGCTCAGTTTGTTAAGCATCTGACTTCAGCTCAGCTCATGATCTCCCGGTTCATGGGTTTGAGCCCTGCGTCGGGCTTTCCGCTTCAGATTCTGTGTCTCCCTCTCTCTCTGCCCTTCCCCAGATTGTGCTCTTTCTCTCTCTCTCTCTCTCAAGAATAAATAAACTTTGAAAAAATTTAAATTATTTTGAGGAAATATTATCATTATAAATTTATTTTTGCAATTAGAGTTTGCAATTATTTTTAACCCCAAAAAACTTCAATTAAATCATAGAATGATTATTTGTTGGGATGATGCCAAAAAGCTGGTTTAACTTAATTTTTACTTAAATTTGTTACTCAAAATTACGATACTAGTTGGGATTTAATATACTGATTAAAGATGTACAGTAGAATCGCCTGTTTTGAATTTAAAATTGCCTCTGTTATTGTTTGCCATTTTATAGGTCCTGTCATTTTAGCCTGCTTTGGAAAGATTCTGTGGATAGATGACAAGCATCACTGCATTTAGTTATTAGAAAATCATTTTTCCTAGACTACCGCTGAAGTCGTACAAAAGACGCGATCTTTGTATCAGAGTTTATAGCTACAGGTTAACACAACACAAAGAGTTTTTAATGAAGGCCAACCAGTATCTCACTATAAAATTATAATAAAACTGTGATGTTAAATGTGTTCATGTAACAAATAATCAGAATACAGAGACTCAGCTATTACGGTACCCGCTGTGGTGCTGACTGAAGTCAAGAGGCTGATAGATGAGCTTTGCCTATTCAGGTCTTAAGGGCCTTGAAGTCACTTAGATGGATGACTGCTTAACGAGAGCAACATAACATTTTTGTACAGGACAAGAAATCTAACTTGGCGCCAATAGACTGTGATGCTTGCCTAAACTCAATATTCAGATCATGACTATTTAATTTATCTGTCAATGACTTGCTCCTGATTTGCATGACACCTATTTGGCATCTGTATGCAGACAGCGCAGCATTACAGTTTGGTATTCCAGGTAATGTAGAAGGAGTGTTTGGAGCATTTAAGAAACATTATGTTTTTCTGATCCTATTTTCACTTCATTGAGATTTATATATTTTAATTGATGTGGCTGGAAATCAGATATGGTGACATATAAAATGAAATCCATAAATATTCCAATAACTTGGCAGTCTCAGGGTAGTTTAGGTTAAAATATGGGATTCAAGTATTAAACGAGTACATCAAACAAAAGACGGTGAGAAAGAGAGATTATCACAAAACAGGTCTAATGTCATATGGAACAAATGTTCAATTTTTATTTAATAGAATCCCGTATGTAATTAAACAGAATATAAAGCCATATTCTTACAAACTTTTGGGAAAATATGCTGCTAAGTTAGTGCAGAACTATGATAAGTCACACATTTATTATATCAAATAATGTTTAAGAAAGGCCTGGATGTAGGAGAGCATGTTTGGTTTTATTTCGTTTAACAATCTATATTTAAGATAAATTATTATTAAATTGCTACTAAAACCTTAGATATACTTGAAGCTTTGAGAAAACTGAGAAATGGCAAAGAAAATGATGGCAAAAGACAGTAAGTTCTGATAAATGTGATAAATTAGTCTGCTGGAGTTGCCATAACCTAATACCGTAGACTGGATGCTTTAAACAATAGTGTGTTTGTGGGGAAAAGATAGTCCCTTCAATCAATGCCATTTGGAAAACTGGACAGATATGTGCAAAAGAATGAAACTGGATCACTTTCTTACATCATATACAAGAATAAACTCAAAATTGATTAAAGGCCTAAATGCAAGACCTGAAACTATAAAACTCCTAAAAGAAAACATAAGCAGTAAACCCTTGGATATCAGTTTTAACAATATTTTTTGGGGACTGTCTCCTCAGGTAAGATGAACAAAATAAAAAATAAATAAATGGCACTATATCAGACTAAAAAACTTTGCTCAGCAAAGATAACCATCAACAAAACAAAAAGGCAATCTATTGAATGTGAGACCATATTTGTAAGTGATATTAAAAATACATACAACTTAACACCACTGAAACAAATAATCTGATTAAAAACTTGGCAGATGAGGGCCACCCGGGCGGCTCAGTTAAGGGTCATGATCTCATGATTTGTGAGTCTGAGCCTTGCATCAGGCACTGTACTGACAGCACAGAGCCTGCTTGGGATTCTCTCTCTCTCTCTGTCTCTGCCCCTCAAAACAAATAAACTTAAAAAAATGGCAGATGACCTGAACAGACATTTTGTCAGAGAAGACATAGAGAAACATACTCATGAATATAGAGAACAAACTGGTGGTTGACAGAGGGGAGTGGGGTTGGTGGATAGGCAAATATAGATGAAGGAGATGAAGAAGTACAACCTTCCAGTTTAAAATAAATAAGTCACAGGGGCATTAAGTATTGCATAGAGAATGTAGTCAGTAATGTTATAATAACTGTGTGGTAACAGATGATAACTCCACTTACTGTGGTGACCATTTCTTAATGTGTATGAAGTTGTAACCTTAAACTAATATTGTACGTGAATTACACTTCAAAAAAAACAAGCAAATAAATAAATGAATAAGCAAAAGCACTGCATTTTAATTCCATTTTCAATATGACTCACGACTTTTGCTGTCCTGCAGAGTAATCAACGTACATACAAGTAAACAACCACAAGGAGCTTGTGGTCAGTTAGAGGGAAAAATGAAAATAACATTTTATTATTATTTTCTTCCCAATACATATTTTGTAGGATGTCAAAAATTTTTTCTTGCTGAAGCATGTGTTAATATATTGACAAATAAGGTCGATTGCATGTGAGTTATGCAATGTGTATTTATCTCACACAAATTGCACACTTGTGTGATCTTGACAAATACTATTGAGAAGGCATAAGCTATGACTATGAATCTGTTGCTCCAAAATGTTAAATCCCTAAATTTAAACTTCTAAAATCAGTGCTATCCTGGCATGAGAAACAATGTGTTCCTTACAGTTCCACGTCCCTTCTCAGTTTGTGTTTCTGTCAAAGATGAAAATTCAGACGTAAGTAGAGTTATCTCCCTTGACTTACCAGTCCCTGACATGTACTCTGCTTTTTAACGTTTCCCTCCTTACAAAATAAATGCATCATCATTGTAAAACTACTTTTAGAAAATAAAATGAAGCAAAAAGAAGAGGCACCTGCCACTAATTCCTCTCAGAGTTGGCACCGTGTATTTTCCAGTTACTTTCTGTGAATGTACATAAGGTTTAACACACCAGACATACGGTTTTATTGCTGGGTCTTAAACATCTTTTCCTGTCAATATTCTTCTACTACATAGTCACACAATTCCCTTGTTCCTACGTACCTTAATTTATTTGAGAAATATAATAGTTGGACATTTTTTTTTTCTATTTTTTCTCTATTAGAAGCAACCCGGTGATGAACATTCCTTTTTTTTTTTTTTTTTAAATTTGAGAGAGAAAGAGCGCTAGCAGGGCAGAGGAACAGAGGGAGAAAGAGAGAATCTTAAGAATCTTAAGAATCTCTCTTAAGAAAGAGAGAATCGACGCCTGGCTCGATTCCATGACCCTAAGATCAGGATCTGAGCTGAAAGAGTTACACACTCAACCAACTGAGCCACCCACCCAGATGCCCCCGAACATTCTTACAATTGAATTTTCACACACTATTGTTTAACTCCATAAAATTGGTTTCTGTAAGTGAAATTGCTGAAAAAATATTGAACACATTTTAGAGACTTTAATATAGTTCAACTGGCTTCCCAAAAGGTTGTTAAATGTATGCTATAAGCACAGCATATAAGTATCTATTTCTCTGAACCTCCACTTGGTGATGGCACACTTAGGGTAGTGTGCCCATCAGATAAAAACTAATCTGATGAGTCAGGTGTTTGTTGAACCCAGTCTGGTTTGGTTTGCTCTCCCCAAATCTGTTTCTAACTTTCCAACACCAAAACATTTAATCAGTTTATAAAAATCAAAAAACAGATAGGATCTATTATTTATTCACTGTATGGAAACAGATGTAATTGATATGACCATGAAGAAATACTTGCAAAATTGCAAGCCATGACAAATATCTTTCCATTTTATCATTAATATCATTCCTCTCCTAGTAAAAAGGGCTTCCCTTCTATAATCTTAATCCTGGCAGAACAAATTACCACCATGGCTGGAAATTGAATAATGGCTGTGATTCACTTTCAGTATAGCCACCTGTGTTGACAAAGTACTTGGTGATATTATTAAGCCCTACTCTGAATCCTGCTTGATTTCCATACCATCAGTTGAAATTACTATGTCTATAGAAATTAATAAAAGAATAATGATAGGGCTTAAGTGGATAAATGTCCAGTTGCCTTCCATATTAAAGTCAGAGGTTAACCATCAGCCTTTAAGTTTATTTTTAAAAAAACACCTGGAAGAAAGAAAGTTTAGTATCCTATAGAAAGTATGACAGTATCTGCACCATTTGCGTCTTGGCGGTGATTCTTCCAGGATTGGTTTAATATGATTTGAGGTGGTCAATTAAATAATCTCTTCCATTGTTCTGGCTGAATAATGATTTGATTTTCCAAGCCTACTAACCCATTATTTTAATTAGCATTAAGTTCATAAAAAAAAGAAAACCTAAATAGGCTTTAAAGGGTCTTAAACACCCTGAAATAAATACCACAGATGCAATCATCAGAAGGAAAGACAATAATAACTCTCATTTGGGTAATAAAGTAGAACTGCATTCACGGAAAATAATTAGAGTAATAAACCCGCACTTTAGATGTATTTGGAAGTGTTTGAATTCTACTTTGATTACCGCCACCTTTCGGAAGATACTTGGAAATGGAGTTGACAAGGAAGGTATTTATTGATTTACTCAGTCCATCTATGAAGTTCTCCTAGAAGCAGCACTCTAGCGTGAATTAGAAAACACCAAAAGACTCTAGTAGACTAAAGACAAAAATACGAAAAAAAAAATTAAATATCATCTGTATTTGGAAAAAGATATTCAGAGGAAATCTCCTAATCCAAAAAAGATATTTCAATGTTGGAGGAATATAAAGCACACAGTAAAGTGAAAGTATGGTTTATTTACACATTTAAATATTTATTACTGCAGTTATTATCCAAGGGAAAGCATAGAATATGGAGAATATAGGGAAGGAAACGGATACAGCCTAGAGCAATGATAAGTAAGTAATAACATTACCACAATTTTTTAATGTGTTGTCCACATTTATTTTCTCATTCCCTATTGACTTTTGGCAAACTTCAAACCTTTAGTTTAAAGTGTTTGTTACTTTCTCCTGATTTTTTCTATTATAAATAATGCTATAATAAACATTATTTTACCTAAGTATCTATGCACATTTTAAATGTTTCTTTTATAAGAAGATAAATCTTTAGAAAGGTTGAGATAACATAAGCACATCTATGCAGGCATAGAATAGACAGGTAAGCTTATAAAAAGCAGCAGACCTCAATTTCACTTTGAATATTTAATAAGGATTCCATGAATCAAGAGATTTCTGTAGGAAGGATCCCAAATGTTAGGGCTTCCCGAATCAGATCGGCAAATAGTCATGTAGTAAGAACGCTGATTCGGTCAATTTCCCCGCCAAACAGAACCTGTGCAGAAAACCCACGTGCAAGAGGTCTGCTAGGGAACGCTATCAGTAACAATACCTGTGAGGGAGTGAGGGCAAGAGGATTGGGCATGGAGAGAAGATCCACTCTCATACAGTAGCACAGAGGCCTCAGCTTATTTCATAGCGAGCTCTGAAGTTGGGATAGCCCTTCAGAGTTGTTCTGAATCGAGACAAGGCATCTGAGCCTTGGGACCTCTGCATGGATCACTTACGGGAATGGGACAACATCTTGGTCCAGGCTGCTCCTGCCTTTGGTCTGGTTGAAAGGACAGCAGCCACCAAACCTCTAAACAGCTGGAGGATTCAGTTCTCAAGGGGAGATCGAGGGGGTCCCACAGCATCCGTTATAAACAACAGCCCTCAACCTTCTCTCAACCAGTACACCATTGAGGGCTGACGTTCAGTGTCCAGGCATAATTTTTGTATGTTTATTATGTTTTTCTTTCCAATGATCTCCTTCCCTTCCCCCTTCCATTTTCTAGCTTCTGAGCTCTGTTTTGTTGAAGATTCTAATATCTAAAAGAGACTTTGTTTCCAAATCAGAGTTCTCTGATGTAAAGAACGTTAAATTAACTCCCAAGCGTTATTGTTGCACAAAGGTTCCCTTCTTAAGCACTACTTTAACTCGTATCACATCCATAACTTCAGAAAGAAGAAAATGAAATGTATTGTACATCTTGGTGTTAGTTGTTACTTTATTTTTTTTCTAAGCATCTTACTGCTAGAGTTTTGCTCTTGTTTTTTAATTTGTTTTTAAACCTGGGTTTGAGTTTCAGAAATGGCTATGATGAGAATTAGACATTGTTTGAAAGTTTCACCTTTTCAAATATGCTTAGTGTTTAAAAACAAAACAACACTTGTGAATGCAGTGCTATTTTCTAGATAGTCCTAAAATTAAGAAACAATCAAATAAAACTCAGCAGTACCTCAAAAGGAAAACACAAAGGAAATCAAAGAGTAGTTAAATATAAATGCCAATTTGTATTAGTATTCTGTTACATATAAATAATCATTCCATAAATCTTTTCAAACACTTATTAAAAGGATTTGTAAATTATGAGATCATTAGTATATAATGCAATGTTTTAAATATCAGCATTCTTTCTAGAGTCATGTCATATGATGGCATACTAATTTGTATAACAGGAGAAAAAATATCATATTACATTCATGACTTTGAACCTTACTCATAAATATTAATGAAGAGTCTCTCTGTTTCTTTCCATTCAGAAAACCAATATTTACTTTACTTCTACTTACTTAGAAAACAGGACACCATCCATTGTCACCCTCATCAACGAAAGCATTTATTAAACACTCGTATAATGGTTTTCTTTGGGGATCATCTAATACAGGGCTCAAGTTTGTTCGCCATGGCACTGTCTGATGCAGGAAAAATTGCAAAACCACAGCCTACCACGCCCATGACAAATATATGCATCCTTATGTAATGGGACTCTCTACACTTCAGAGCTTACGCCAAGCCCTTCACCATCATTATTATATTAATAACCAATGATTGTGATTTTTACATATCTTAAAGAGGCATTTGAAAAGCATTAGCTAGGAAATTACTAGTCCCTAGAATAAAATAGCTAAAAGGGGATTGAGCAGTATCTGGTGAAGACATCCTAACTCTATGCCCAGTGATTCAGTCTTTTTCTTTTAAATTGAGATATAATTGACATGTAACATTATATTAGTTCCAGGTGTACAGCATTATCATTCAGCATTTGCTTATTTTGCAAAATGATCACCACACTAAGTCTAGTTAACGTATATCACCTCACATAGTTACATTTTTTTTCTTGTGATGAGAACTTTTAAGATCTACTTTGTTAGCAACTTCCAAATATACAATTCAGTATTATTAACTGCAGTCACTATGTTATACATTTAATTCCAGGGCTTATTTATTTTATAACTGGAAGTTTGTATCTTTTGACTCCTTCACCCATTTCGCCCCTGCCCCCACCTCTGAAGCCACTGACGCAGTTTTTGACTTTATTGAAACCTCTTATTCATTGACCACATTAACGTCTCATTATCTTTCAACTCCTTTCAGGTAACACCATCCTTCTTATTAAATACCGATTTCACAGTCTATCATCATCTATATTCTTTTCAAATACTCTCAATTTCCTCACCCTTTACTTCCATCATTTTCTGTGGAGAAAATTCCAACCTGAGATGATTCCTACCTGCCATATTTTTGCCAGCATCGTGCACTCGTACAAGAAAAACTACACAGCCACTCTCTAGCTGCTCTCTGATTTAAAGTTCACATCCACCGGGGCGCCTGGGTGGCGCAGTCGGTTAAGCGTCCGACTTCAGCCAGGTCACGATCTCGCGGTCCGTGAGTTCGAGCCCCGCATCAGGCTCTGGGCTGATGGCTCAGAGCCTGGAGACTGTTTCCGATTCTGTGTCTCCCTCTCTCTCTGCCCCTCCCCTGTTCATGCTTTGTCTCTCTCTGTCCCCCCAAAAAATAAATAAACGTTGAAAAAAAATTAAAAAAAAAAAAAAGTTCACATCCACCAATAGGCATTCAGGACTGTTTCCCCATTTCTAAATTTCCCCAAAACCTAATATTCCTAAGCACCTTTTCTTAAACGACCCACCCG
Organism: Lynx canadensis; assembly: GCF_007474595.2. NCBI lineage: Eukaryota > Metazoa > Chordata > Mammalia > Carnivora > Felidae > Lynx > Lynx canadensis. Next base: position 57,785,018 of record NC_044320.2, on the reverse strand, counting down.
TTTTTTACTCTCACCTTCAACTAATGATCAATTCTCACTCTATACTTCTTTGAGAAGATAATAATCATCAAATGTGCTGATAATCCTTCATGTTCTTGCCACTGAAGTTAGAAATCTCCTTGCATCTCGAAACATTTTTCGTTTTCTCCTTTCCTGTTAGAATAGAAGCGATATCCATCTTTTTTGTGTCAAATGCCAGTCCTTTCTGCTGTGCTCTGAGCCCTCCCTTCCTACCCTGACCAAGAACTTTACTACTTAATATTCTACTCAAAGATTTCTTTTCCTGAAATCTCTCACTGTCTTCTGAGTCATTCCCATTGTTCTCATAGGCATATACCATGCCCTAAGGAACTATGTTCATTAACACAACAGCAAAAAAACAAAACAAAACAAAACAAAACAAACAACAACAACAAAAAAAACCTTTATCCCTTGTCTCCTTTCAAATATTTCATTTTCCAGCTCTGTCTCCAGGTAAATCTTCTTAAATGTGTTGTCTTGATTCGCTAACACCTTATATTGACTTTTTGACTCAATCCAACCTAGTTTCTATTCCCATCATCCTGTCAAACGATGGTTTTTCAAAATACCGATTACCCCTGTGTTTCCAAATTGAAAGGGACTTTTTCTATCTTAAAGTAACTAAATCTCTGATCAAAAATTAAAGGTTGACTATTTTATTTTGCTGGAAGACTCCTCACTCTTTGCTTCTATGACACCGCATTTTTCTGTTTTTCCTTATTCCTCTGTTTTTATTTCTCTATTAGCCCATAAATAATTGTGTTTCTGTGGCCATGGACCTCGTCGTCTATTTGTTTCCTTCTGTACTCTCTTTCTGATTATATGATATTATTCCATAGTTTTAAATGCCATCATGTTATGATAGTTCATAAACTTATATTTCTACCCAAAATATCTCTTCTGAGTTTTATAATAATCTATTCAACCTACTATTTAACATTTCCAATTATATATCTCACAGATACCTCATCACCTTGCCTGTTCAAAATGAAACGCATGGTTCACAGCATTGTACCACCATCAATCCGCAAACAGATCTTCCTCCCTCTAAGGAAATAATGAACATTATCATTTTTCTGGTTCTTGAAGTCAGAAACCTAGCAGTCACGCTTCTCATAATTTACACATCCATTTGACCAAAATATCTGCCATTCTTCCTTTTCAATATGCCTGAGGTCCATCCACTTCTTTTCCCTCTAGTCTGCCTCCACCTAAGTATAGTCGCCATGAATACTTGTTTCTCTTCCCAAGAGTAATATTTTTGCCACATAAATTGGATCATGATACTGCCCAGCATAAAGCCCTTCAACAACTTCCCATTGTATTTGTAATGAAATTCTAAATTTTTCCTGTTTTTTCATAAATATATACGCATGCTTTGAAGACATTTTAGTCTCAACACACCCTGTGAATAGCCTTCAATATCCAACTCCATTTAGATTTTTAGCATCCCCTCTGGGCTCACTCTGCTCCAACCACACCAATTTTCATTCATTTCCTCAATCTGCTTTCCCACCTCACTGTCTTTTCAAACTGTATTAAGAATATTTCCCCCTCCCCACCCCCAGGCTGATTTTTGCATAGCTTGCTCTATCCCACACATCATATCTCAGTTAAAATGTCATTTCTCCTTCTAAATATAAATTATCTAGCTAAAATATATTCCCTTGGGGGGAACCTGGGTGTCTCAGTTGGTTGAGCATTCGACTTTGGCTCAGGTCATAATCTCACTGCTCATGAATTTGAGCCCCATATCGGGCTCTGTGCTGACAGCTCGGAGCTTGGAGCCTGCTTCAGATTCTGTCTTTCTGCCCCTGCCCTGCCCTGCCTCTCTCTCTCTCTCTCCTCTCTCTTCTTTCTCTCTCTCAATATAAAATAAAACATGAACAAAAATTTTTTAAATATATTCCCTTGGTTTATGATCTAGCTCAAAAATTTGTTCATTAAAAATCTCACTGAATTTTTGGGGCGCCTGGGTGGCGCAGTCGGTTAAGCGTCCGACTTCAGCCGGGTCACGATCTCGCGGTCCGTGAGTTCGAGCCCCGCGTCGGGCTCTGTGCTGATGGCTCAGAGCCTGGAGCCTGCTTCCGATTCTGTGTCTCCCTCTCTCTCTGCCCCTCCCCCGTTCATGCTCTGTCTCTCTCTGTCCCAATAAACAAATAAATGTTGAAAAAAAAATTTTTTTTTTAAAAAATCTCACTGAATTTTTTTGGGGCGCCTGGGTGGCGCAGTCGGTTAAGCGTCTGACTTCAGCCAGGTCACGATCTCGCGGTCCGTGAGTTCGAGCCCCGCCTCAGGCTCTGGGCTGATGGCTCAGAGCCTGGAGCCTGTTTCCGATTCTGTGTCTCCCTCTCTCTCTGCCCCTCCCCCGTTCATGCTCTGTCTCTCTCTGTCCCAAAAATAAATAAACGTTGAAAAAAAAATTAAAAAAAAAATCTCACTGAATTTTTTTATCTTATGTTTACTTGTTTTTGTTTCATTCCTTTTTTATCATTTTTCCACTAACATATAAGTACTATGAGTGCAGCAATTTTGTCAATTTCTTTCAGCACTGTAACCCCGGTCCCATAGTTCCTTACCTCATATATACCATGCACTTAGTATTAGTTAAATAAATAACTATTATCTGACTGTTTATATATTATGATAATCTATATACTATAGGTTTTAGTCCATCTTAGCCAATAGTATGGAATACCATAGACTGGGTGGGTTATAAACAGCAGAAATTACTTTTCCATAGTTCTGGAGGTTGAGAAGTCCAAGATCAAGGGGACGGCAAATTCAGTGTTCAGTAAGAACCTGCTTCCTGGCTCATACATGGCCATCTTCTCACATGTGTTCTCACATGTCAGACAGTGGCAGTCAGCTCTGGGGACTCTTTTGTAAGGTCACTAATCCCATTCAAAAGGACTCTGCCTTCATGACACAATCACCTCCCAAACTCTCACATCTAAGTACCATGATATTGAGGATTAAGTTTAAGCCTATGAATTTGAGAGAGACACAACATTTAGTGTATATTCTATATACACTAAATATCCTTAGTGTCTGTCATAATGTGGAACGTTTCCATGGATGGTACAGGATAGGATGTTTGGTGCACATGAATAACTATCGCTTTTCCTATTTCAATGAATAATATAAAATTTTATATAACAAATTATAGTTTATGTAATTATGTGTATTAGTAACTTATTTATTATATGAATAAGTATATAAATAAATATTTATTTTAATATGCTTAGGAAAAAATATAGATTGCTTCTGAAACCCATGACTTTACAGATAAAAGTCAGGAGATATCATTATTCCTCAATTTAAAGAAAACCCATCAGATAAGTTACAATGTAGGTAAAGAGCAGTCAGGTGTGATTTTGAGAGTAGCATACGTATTTTTGAAGTCTGAGGAATATGGTCTTAGATAAGATGCTATCATAAACTTGATTGCTATCGTAAATCACCTTAGCTGAGGAGGAAAAGGGTTAATAAGGTCTAGCGCAAAAGTTTCTAGCCTGCTTTGGTAGATATATATCATTTACATAGCATTCACTGCCCAGCCTATTCAAAGTCAGGCTTGGGCATGCGACTAGCTTTGAAGGCTGAAAACGGGATATAAGTTATGGGTTTTAAAGAAGCTGTAAAGGCCCAGAACATCACTACCATGTTCTCGTCTTACCCTTTGCCATGAGACACAGGCAGCTTTCCAGATGGAGGCTGCGTTATCAGCTCAAGCCCCCAAATGAGGTTAACACGGTAAGAGCACTGTCGCTTGTGAAGTATCTAAAACTTCGCTCTACTTGCAAAATGACAAATAGCCGATAGCATCACCACAATGCTGGCAAAGGTACAGAGCCGTTGGATCAGCGGCAAAGGAATTTATTACTTGCAGTAATAACAACAGCAACATTATTATCTTTGTTCAAGTTCCCTAGGTGTCCATTCTCACTGGGTGACACAAAGAAGACAGGAAATGCTTGCACACCTGCTGGGGTATTTGACAGAGAGGAACCACTCACTTAGGGCACCCCGAATCTTATAATGGTCTACATTTTGTACCAGAGAAAGACATTAGTTTTATAGTTCTGGACAGTAAACAAGCCTGCCCTTTTCTCTAGAGAGACACGTATCTCAATCTTCCAAGATTGTTAGCTATACATTCTTGAAAAGATATAAAAGAATAAATGCAGTCCGTGTCTATGCCAGACTTGCAAAAATGCAAAAGGCCTGTGCATAATTATCGCTTAGCATAGTCAAGTGATAATGGATATGTAGCATGAACGAGAATTAAATCCTTATTATTGATGGCCCCTGAAATTTGCGGATCATGTCTAACCATTACATAATCTAAACTACTTCAAACAGTATACCTAGATCTGTTGATTTTATAGGAATCTATCCATCAAATTCAGGAATCCAAAAACCTCCATAAAAACCGTAAGAAAAGTTTTGTGTATGTCTGTATCCAAACACTTATTTTTCTTTAGGTAAAAGTTCATAGCATTTATCAGATTCTGAAGAGTTATGACCCCCCAAAATTCTAAAACAATCCAGGAAATATATTTGATCATCCTCAAGTATAGACATTTTGACTTTTCATTTATGTTGAATCAGAAAGAGGGTGAATTTTTTGAAATGCAAAAGGAAGTATATATATGTGTGCTAAGAAGATGAAAAGTCCAACTGGAAACTAGAAATTTTCCTATTAATAAAAACATTTCTGATTAATTCATGTCAATATCAGAATATTTTCTAATACCCAACAGTCCTAAAATGTTTAAGCGCTTGTTTGGAACATGAATGTCTCTTCAACCTCTCCCATAATGTTCATTTGGGTTATATTTTTCTCTTTCTAAAAATATTTGTAATTATACAAACTGCTTATAAAATAAATATTGAAATGCAATAATATAAGCCAAGGATTCTTTATATGCATGAAAGACAACCAATTCTCTTCAATTTATTTGGATGTAGTCAGATTTTTCAGTGAAATGGTGCTGAGTAGAAGGACCTCTCTTTAAATCTGGAGGTATTTTATAAAATTAAAGAGTCATTGGGACACCCTGGGTGTTCAGGCGGTTGGGCGTCAGACTTCAGCTCAGATCATGATCTCAGGGTTTGTGAGTTTGAGCCCCACATCAGGCTCTGTGCTGACAGCAGCCTGAAACCTACTTCAGATTCAGAGTCTCCCTCTCTTCTCTGCCCTTCCCCTGCTCGGGCTCTATCTCTCTCTTATCTCAAAAATAATAAACATTAATTTTTTTAAACTAACATAGCACCCATAGAAATGACATTTTTTACTTACTGACCTTTGATTAATAGATAAGTATGTGTTTGTGTGCATGTGTGGCACGTGAGAGGTGGGTGGTGAGGAGAGGGAGAGAAGGAGAGAATTAGGAGAAGGACAGAGCAGAGTGAATCTGGAGTTAGAGGGACAAGCCAAGTCAAAGTCAATTAGGAAAAGTGGAGATTGGCTCTTAACTACAGAGAACAAACTGAGAATTGATGGGGGAGGGGAGAGGGAAAGTGGGTGATGGGCATTGAGAAGGGCACATGGGATGAGCGCTGGGAGTTGTATAGAAGCAAATTTGACAATAAATTATATTACAGAAAAAAAGATAAAGCAAAAAAAAAGAAAAAAAAGAAAGAAGGAAGAAAGAAGAAAAGAAAGAAAGAAAGAAGAAGAAAGAAAAGAAAAGAAAAGAAGAAAAAAGAAAGAAAGAAAGAAAGAAAGAAAGAAAAGAAAGAGAAAAAGAAAGAAGAAAGAAAGAAAAGAGAAGAAAGAAAGAAAGAAATTCAGTAAGAGAAGTGCATTAAGTGACTACAAAGGGCCTCAGGTAGACTGCCATGCAGGAATGAGGCTACGCTGGGCTCTTAGGTAGCCGATTTGGAGGTAGCATGGCTAGGAAGGACCTCTGCGAGGAGATTCGGTCATTTTTCTGAGACAGCCCTGGTCTCTCTGACTCTTAACCCTTGCTATTGGGTACGTTGGACCCTGGTTTTGGAACACCAAACTAGGGGAAAAGAGTGTAAATCAGGGGATTCTAACATGGAGTTCTGATATTTGGAAAATAATTTAACATCTTTGTGTTTATGAACTTCTAACTGAAATTGAGTGTTTTATTCAAAGGGAGTATAGGAATAGAAACTACAAGAAAGTATTAATATTAGCAGTACCTGTGTTTGTCACCCAATACAAATAAGACATTTTTTTTTATATTGCAATATAGTTGTTGCATCTATCTTGAAGTATCTTCTTTATACATGACCACTTAGAAATTATGGCTGGCTGTTAACTCACTGATATATATTATTTAACGTTAATAAATAAATAAATAACTAGTATTATTTTATGGAAACTGATTTCTTAAATAACAATAATATTTACATAACTGGCTTCCTCTGTAACTTTGCAATGTTTTGTATCGTACTCTAAAATTTTATTCTGGGGGGGTGCCCTGGGTGGCTCAGTCTGTTAAGCAGCCCACTTCAGCTCAGGTCATGATCTCCCCATTCCTGAATTTGAGCCCCGCATGGGGCTCTGTGCTGACAGCTAGGAGCCTGGAGCCTGCTTTGGATTCTGTGTCTCCCTCTCTCTCTGCCCTTCCCCAGCTTGCACTCTCTCTCTCAAAAATAAATAAACATTTAAAATAATTTTAAAAAGAACCTCTGATATATATAAGATTTCAAACTATTCAAAAAAAAAACCTTAATTCTAAGACCTGGATTGTTTTATTTTCTGAATTCATAAGAAATAGCTTCTGAATTGGCAGTAAAAACTTAACCTTGAAAAACGCATTATGATAAATGTTGAAAATTCCAAATTTATTTTTGTCAAAAGAACACGCTCTTTTTACATATGCACAAATAAAATTAGCAGTGAATATTTTCAAAAGCATTGACAATCTGAATAGTGCTCGTAATTACATCAATACACGCTGTGTAAAGAAGCTTGGATTAGGAATTCAATATTTAGCAGTCCCATTTCTACTTCTAATAAGCTTATTCCCTGGGCCTTAGGTTTTTCACCTGAATATACTGGGCTGGGTGATGTCAAAGGCATCTTCCAATTCTATGATTTAGTACTTTTAGTATTTATCTAAAAAAAGAAAAGAAAAAAAATCTGATTTCAATTAAATAGCACAATGGGTAAAATAGGGTTAAAAAAACTTTCCATTTGACATAAAATAACCAGTTTGATTCAACTAGGGAAATAGATATGTACATACCTTTTTGGTTAACATAAATTATAGCTGCAGAGACTGATCTTTCTTAATCACATATTCAACCTACAGGTTGATTTAGTGTCATATCATGTTAACTCATAGAAAACAGCAACTTTCCAAGAAGTTGCCTTTGCTCTGCAGAGATAGACAATTCCTTTAAGAAAGACCTTTTCTGAGTTCAATGTTTGTGGAATGAGTATTATGGTTCACCTATGTCAAATAGACATTTCTCACAGTTGCAAGATCAATTTGCCATTCTAATTAAATAACCCCTTAAAAAAAAAAACTAAGCTCATGGGCTGAAGCTGATTAAAGAATAGCACTAAACTTTACCTATTACTTGAGCTTTAAGATACATGTTGATGAAAACTGCAATTCAAATAGTAAGTCAGGTCTCTGTCGTGCCTCCTTCTCCATGTTGCCAAAATTAAAAATTGTTCCTCAGAAATATCATGACACAGAGCATTTACAGGACTGACCTAGATAGGCAATCTAAAACCATCAAAGAAAGGATGGAAAAAGAATTTTGAGAAAGCATTTGAAACATTTTCCTTCTAAAATTGACAAGAATCAATGTTATCCAAAGAAAGGCTTCAAAACCTGTTAGCAAAACAAGATGGAGAGAAATGCAGTTAATGTATCTAAAATTGTAAAATTGTTTTAAAAAGTGCCTTTCTTATTACATCCAAATGCAATTTCAAGACACAGGCATTGTAACATGACTCCGCGTGCCTCGCTGTGTATACAATAAAGCAGCAAAATTAATCCCTTCCCCTGGCGACCTCTGGAAATGAAAACCATTATAGTAATAATATTTGTACTTAGGTCTTGATGTTTCTGTGCTGAATTTGAATGCCATGAAATAATTATATATAGTGGTTGATGGGGACTTATGTGCAGATAATTATATAAATAATCCTCTTTCCATAGGTGCAAGGTGACTTTTTAGATCAGGTAGAAACTAGTTGCAACTAATAAAACTCGTAATAAATTTCTTTACTGCTAAAGCATGATTTTGACTATCCCAAAGGTTGGTTAGAGATAGTTACTTTTCACAGGAATCCAATGACAGAATTTGACTAGAAGCCATGCAATTTTGAGGACTTTGGCACCAAGTTACATGCCAGATCCTACCTCAAGATAGAAGCATCCTTGACTCATGAACATCCTTGATAGGGTTAAGAATCTTACAGAGTTGCTCTACTTTGAAAAGGAAAGTAACCTACAATTTTTGAAGACAGTCTTTGTAAAATTCATGTTTTTAAAACACGGTACATTTCATATATAAGAGGTTCCTTCTGGAACCTAAACACTAAACCCCCTTGTTGACTCACTCAAGCTACTTCTATTTCCCCTTTCCATAATAACTTTTTTTTTTAACCTGTTCAGTGAAGGTTCTTACGGACTTCTTCACACAATCTATGGAAAAAAAAAAAGATTCTACCCCTGTGTGTTGTCTTCTTTTTCTTATTTTTTACTTTTTTAAAAAAAAATCTCATTACAAATTAGCCTTTGCACCTTCTATTGACAGAATACTCACTTTAAAAGTAACTAGTTTTATTCTAGTATAATACATTGTCTTTCCCAAGCCGAGGTCTACTTGGCAGCATTTTCTATGTAAACCTCCTGCTTTCTTAAAATTATGTGTTCCTCTATTTTCCATAAATATTCAATACTTATTTGTTGAATGAATGAATGAATGGTTTCACTCTTCTCTTTTACCTTCTCTCTTTTTACATGTTCCTTCCCTGTCTCTGATGAACATCCATGGTTTTTAACGTTTGCCTTATACATGATGCTTGATTATCTTGCTGTTTCCTCTCCAGGCTTCTTTACCAAATTCTAGATCCTTAAGTTCTAATGCCCTGTTAAAAATCCTTTATATAATTTCATAACTAGTGGATTAATTTCAATGTCTCCGTGATCATCATAACCCCAAATAATCTCTACCTTTTCTATTTTTGTTAAGGAAATTAATATCATCTCAGCCATTCAAGCTCAATACTCAGTTTTATTCTGAACTTTCCACTTTCCATCAGAAATGCAGTATTGAAGATTCTGCTTCTGTTTTTTCTCCTGTATTTATTTTCACTGCCAACACGGTAGTTCAGGCCAACTGTAAATTCTCTGTGAGTCTTCATCTAATTGCATACTCAGTCACTTCTCTAAATCCCTGGTGCAAAACCCTACATATAGCATAATGTAATTACTCAACAAGAAATGTATGAATTAATGAGTTTTCCTGCATTGGCCTCAGTCTTTTCCAAACAACCTCTAATAGATTATTTTGCTTAAAATACAGCTCTGATAATGCTGTTCTCCAGCCAACAATAAAACCAAACATTGCAATAATTCTGTACTTTTTAAAGAGCATAATCCCTAACTATTTTGTCTGGTATTTAACAATATTTGTCAATACGAACCATGTTTTCAGAACTTTAATCCTATTGCCTTGCTCTCCATTTCTGAACTACTGCTATTAACTTGTTTAACATTTCAATCCCTGCCAAGACTGGAACTCTTACCAAAATCTTGCCAACCTCTTTTTCAGACCTTAGAACTTTGATTTCTGGGTCTAAGGCAAGTTTGCACAATTCCTAAAGAAGATGTACGGCTAGCACTGACTCCCTAACTCACAGCTGGAGCTCCTGACACCTTACTGCATAAATTTCCTGCTATTATATGCACCACAAACTGGAAATTGCCATATTGCCATAAAATTTGAATATCAAAGTGTGCTTGTCCACCAAATTGAACTTTGCTTTCAGCACACGGAATAAATTAGCCTCCCCAAGAGGGTGAATGCAATCCCAGGTCTTACCTCTACATGCTTGCCTATCCTACTATGATTGACTATGTCTGCAGATATCTTTTTTTTTTCTGCTAAAATATCCTGGAACATATTTCACTTGATTCTTATAAAAATATCACAAGCCTCCATGAACTTATGGGACTAGAAGCTTATTAAGCATGAAGAATGTGATTTGGTCTTTATTGCACCTCTCACCATAATTCATATATTGGCTCACATAAAGAAGATACTCAAACATTATCAAATGAGTCTCGTACCCCTCTCGTCACCTGTTTTTACCCCTGCCAACCAAACCCAGATTAGAAGAGTCTTTTGGCTCTTGACTTAGAGAGGAATTATTTGCTATGACTGACTACTCTGGTCATGATTGGTCCTTACAGAAAATATGTCCTAAAGTAACTTCGATATGAAGAAATGAAGATTTAAAGCTCTTGAAAGTTATAGAAAAGCCTTATTGATGAACTTTGACATTTTGATGAATTTTGAGAATACATGTGTCTGTCATAAGACACTGTAAAGTTGCTCAATGCTTATTTTTAAATTTGGGACATTTTATGCTTCTGCAACATTCTTTAGGGACTGTACAGTTAGATTTTTTTTTCTCTTGCTTGAAAAGCAAAACAAAATATCACAGAATTTTAGAGAAAATAAAATTTTTGCAACAGGCAAGCCTCAAATCTTTCTTTGCCAAGAGGAGAAAACTGACACACAGAAGTAGAGTGACTTCCAAGGCCAACCAAGCTAGAATATAAACAGCTGTAAGGAGTGGGGGGAGGGTGCTTGGGTGGTCAGTTGGTTAAGCATCTGACTTTGGCTCAGGTTATCATCTCACAGCTCATGATTTGAGCCCAGCCTCGGGCTCTGTGCTGACAGCTCGGAGCCTGGAGCCTGTTTCAGATTCTGTGTCTCCCTCTCTCTCTGCCCCTCCCCCATTCATGCTCTGTCTCTCTCTACCTCAAAAGTAAAAATAAACATTAAAAAAACCTAAAGAGCTGTAAGGAGAAATTGGGTCAGAAAAGAGAATGCACTTTGAGAAAAGTTCTTGAAATAGATATTGTTAATTTCCCTCCCCATCTTCATTCTCTTTCTTCCCAAAGCAACACATGCACACCCAACTAAAGACTGCATTTTGAAGTGTCTCTTATAATAGGTGTGGCCATGTGATTAAAAAGCTTGTGTTTCCTTTCCCTTTTTTACACCTTCCCATCATTTGGAATACAGACCTGCTTCAAACTGAAATGTTAGAGCAGCAAGATAGAAAGAAACAGGGAGCCTCTGTGGACTTGTTTAGAGCTGCCTGCTTACCCTGGATTGCCTCCTTTATCTGGACTGTTCCGTGAGGAATAATCTTGTCAATGTTGGACCACAATATTTGGATCTCTTTGTTATTGCCTCTTAGCCTACACCCGATACAGTTCTTCAGGCCAGTTTTGCAGACAAAACAGAACATGGAAACTTAGAGGTAAATGGGACCTTAAGGAATTCCTGGCCCAATCACTGCTAGTTGATAGATGCACAGTTCGGTAGAGTGTTTCCTTGATTACCTGCACCCTACATTCAAAGGAAACTCTTAGCAACGATTATCTCAAAGTTGAGTTGTCATGTTTTTCTCCCACTGAAGCATTCATGTTAAATTTTATGTCAATGAGAGCAAGCAAACTCAAATGTCAGAGAAATTTATGCGTTAGTACTACCGGCTACCCTCGGGAAGCGTCTAAAACTTTTCTTCCAAATTTTAGTTATTAATTTCTCGGTACTATTCATTCATTGAGATATTGCTCACAAAGAGTTAATGAATAATCTACCACTCATCAGGAACTGTGCTTAATGAATGAGATAGCGATGCTCTTCTTTTCATATCTGAGAAAAAAACACAATCCTTAAAAATAATTAAAGTAACAAGCCTAGATACCATTATCCAAAGGGAAGCACAGGGTGGTATTGGAGTAAGAAACAAGGGAACCCAATGTAGCTGGTGTTGAGAATGCTAAACACTTTGTTTTAAACTTGTTATAGGTACAGATCTGTGTAATGTTCTCCTATGTTTTCCTTCTATTATGGAAAATCAATTCAAACATTTTGAGAGCATGGGGAAGAATGGAAAGACAAGCATCATCTTTCATGGTGTGGGGAAAAGAATCACAGCTTTGGAGAACAGCAAGGGGATTTCATACACCTCTTTATTTGTAGGGCAGGACTGGGATGGTGGAGAGAATAATTGAAGCCCAAACCAGAAGCTGGAGAGGGAAACACAGAAAAAGGCGTTTTAGGTTGTCTATCCAAAGAATCATACCTCAACTGGCCCTTTCTAAGTTAAATAAGCACAACCGTTTAATGCTTTGAATGCGTGATTGCCATAACTTTTAGGGTTATTGGAAAAATGAAATGGTGTGTGAGTGTGTGTGTATGCTCACGCATGCATATGTAAATGAATCTTATGGAGACTGTGGCCATTATTATGTAGTAAACTGACTAAATTTATAGATTAAAACTTGACTTCAGTAATTTTAAATAACTTATCATAATGAGTTTTATATTCTTAGACTTGAAAATTCGGTGGAAACATTGAGTTAAAATGTGACTAAAGGCATCTATTACCTAAATGTTGGCTTTGACTCTTGAACTCTACTTATCTCTAAATTAATAATAACAGTAACATTAAGGGAGGGGTGTCTGGGTGGCTCAGTACATTAGGTGTCCGACTCTTGGTTTCGGTTCAGCTCATGATCCCATGGTTCATGAGTTTGAGCCTGCCCCCCCCCCCACCCCAGCCGCATTGGGTTCTGCGTTGACAGCATGGAGCCTGCATGGGATTCTTTCTCTCTCTCCTCCTCTCTCCATCCATCCCCCACTCACTCTCTATCTCTCTCTTAAAAAAACAAACAAACAAACAAACATTAAAAAATAACAATATGGGAGAGGGGAGAGGAGAAGCCAGTAGTCTTTCATGCTCCTCCCTTTAAATTCATTACTGTGCCTTTATTGTAGAATGGTATGTAAAACTGAAAGAAAAAAAAAGGACAGATGGTAAATCAGAACCCAACATAAGCTTGCAGAGTATCCACTGAGAGGAAAATGCTTTATAATTGGTAAATACAGTAATGAAATATGTTAATTCCTATCACAAGGATTTCACAAGGATTTCAAGGCCCATCTGTGTGAAACAAATATCACCAATGAAGATGTTTTCCCGCTTGGATTATCAGAGGATCAAATAGTGATTTTGACCACATTTGAGAAATGAGCCATATGCTAACAAGTCTTTCACTTTTCAGAGGCAGCAGCGTGTTATGTAGACAGATTTCCAGAAAGAATAGAGAAGGTTGCTTTCAGGCAACCTCATCATTCCTACTATTTTATTTTTCGAAGTCTTTTCCCTAGTCTTACATGGGTTGTTCTATCTTCTTGCTTACCACAGTTTAAGAGGTAGTGTTGAAACTCTCTAGAATTACATCGTTAGCTCATTGTTTCCTGTTTTAAAAGAGTGCTAATGAGGCTGGTGTATCTGTCTTCTCATATCAACTTCTCTCCTCCTTTATTTTCCTTTAAAATATTTCTGGAAGTCTAGGAAATCTCCAACTCTTTGACGAGTGGGGGGGCAGGAGGGAGACACTTTGCAACACAAGTAAAGGTATATTTTGAAATACAGCATTGCCCATTCAAAGACTGTCAGTAAATATGCAAAAAAAAAAAAATTCTGCTTGTTAGGGTGCATGTTTTGTGCAGAAAATGCTATAGTAGGTGGACCATGTTCTCTACTGATGGAAAACATGTACCTGCTTACAGCTATGAGTCCAAAGGCCCAATTTGCTAAAAATTAGTGATCCATCAGATTGATGGGCATAAAGCAATCTGCACTGTTGGTGCCTTGAAATTTCTTGCATCAGTCACCAGATCATGATTTACTAATAGGGTTTCAGGGCTTGCAAAATAGCACAACTCTAACCACATATTAATATTTAATCTGGCATTTTAAGTGCACCTAACAAAAGACCCCAGAGCTGCTGACAGAACCCTAAATTGTGAATTTCTTAAAAAGGAATTGAGCAGGTCCATAGTGATTTCATAAAGTAAAAAAAAAAAAAAAAAAAAAAAAAAAAAAGAAAGAAAAAGGAAAATAAATGGGTTCCAACATTTCTTATGTAGACCTCACAAGCATGGCTCTCATTTTTCTTAAAACTATTTATCATGCATTTTTAGATGCTTTATTAGAGAATCACAAGGCTGTTTCTGGCGACCGGCTGCAAAATCCACAATTAGATGACAGCAGATGCATTTCGGTTAATAAATTTTATATTAGACAATTTGCTCCTAAAATAATTCATTGGCACTTCCAAAATGTTGCTAAATGAGAGAAGATCTAGCCTATAAATCACTTGAATCACCTTATTACATGCTTTTAAGCAACTGTATCTGTTCTGAAGTAGTAAGTTGAAGAAGGTACTTAGTCGGCAAGTGGGTTTGCTTTGCAATCCTTTTCAGGGCTCAGGACGACCATTAATGCCAAGTTCCAGAGATATTGAGACCCACTACAAATTAGAGTCCAAATGAAGAGGGACTGACTTAACCTGCCGATGCCACTGAGTACATACAATTATTATACCTAATGTATATGATGAGTGTGTGGAATTAGGTGTTGCATTACTTCCATTTGTGACAAAAATATGCCACCATTTGTGAAAGATCCTCCTGTAATAACAGGATGCCACCTGTAATAACAGAATGTTTATTAGTGTACAAATGAGGGTTATAAATGACGTTTCTTATCTGTGGAACAAAACACAAAAGACAACTTATTAGCAAAAGATGAATTGCTTAGCAAGATCTCAATGAGATGCTAGGTTTGTCATAAAAAAAAAAAAAAAGCTTTTTATTTGCACAGACCAATGCCTTTATAATCCATTTAAATAATATACTTGCCACTAGGTGGCTATTTCTGATCAGATCATTTGACCATTTTAATTACATTTTTAATATCCTGGCTGCATAAACAAAGATAAATTACAAACCCTGTGCAATCTGGCTGCTAGCTCAGGCAGAGTCAGTAATAATATCAGCTTTTATTTGTGCCTCCTCTAATTAGATTCTGAAATCTAGGCTTTGTCAATCAATAATTTTAATTTTAGAATCGCCTTTTGATCTTGCATTTCATGTTTGTTTGGGAAAATGATCAGTAGGACAAAGCTGATAATTTATGCAGAAACAATCTCTCAGCAGAGCTACATGCACATTCCTCCCCATCAACAGAAGCCTGCAGACGAAGCTTGACACAGGTCTAATTAGCATGCAGATATGTGTCGCCTCATTGGCAATTCAAATTGCTTTTTATAATGTACCTCAAATTGTGCTACTCAAACATTGTATTTGATTTCCAAAGCCCCCTGGGCATCCCATAATGTCTCCCTTCATCCTGGGTATGAAGCATTTATTGAACAATCTGCTGAGACGGGCTGTCTTTTCGAAAACACCCAAACATCATATCTCTGGAACCAGCTTTTCCTCTTGTCTGAGAGAAACTTGTTCTGCAGAATTCCTTGTGCCCCATTTGGAGGTTTAGAGATGATATGTTACCTCATGACTTTGCTTCTCCCACGTGGTTGATCTGTAGAGGGCTTCACTTCTGTGGCACTCATTTTTAAAGTGGGGGAGGATGTCTGGTGAGCACACATTAATATGCGGCACATAACCACATCTCTGAATGCCAGTCTTCCATTCTTCATTAAACAAAAATGGCCGGATTGCAAGGATTGTTTGTCCTTTCTCCCACATACATATGCGCACACACTCACACTTGCTCCTCGGGCACACACACATGCACACATCCTTCTCACGCACCTACGCACCCACGCAAGACACCCAGAGCATATCATTGTCAGGATTGCGTTGTGCGTGAAAGTTGCCTGCTGCACATATGACAAATAGGGAGATTCCAGCATACACTGGGGGTGTTTTTTTCCTTTTTTTTTTTTTTTTTTTTTTTTTTTTTTTTTTTGCCATGCAGCAACAAGTGGCAGAATCAATGGTGTACAGTTATTCAGCAATGTAATTCATTTCACTGGCTTTGGCTCCTAGCCAGATCCCCATCTGTCTCTAGCTCTCCCTCTCCCCCTCTCTCCCTCTCCCTCTCTTTTGCTTGAATTTGTCCTACATTTCGTAATATTACGTGCCTGCCATCCTTATCCTATGCCAGAGGTACACCACCAGTCTCACCCCCATTCCGGCGTGGAGTTCTCTGAGTTCGGTGGCACTTGGGATATTCCACGTCAGTGCCATGGCAAGAAAAGGGTAAGCAAAAAGCAGAAGGATTAATGCAAAAATATATACATCTGTATATCTGATGTTCTAGTATCCAATTGCTCCTGCTTCAGCCTTTTATCCAAAGCCTTGAGAGGGATCTGCCTCATCCAGGAACTTCTCCTGCTTCGTTAGAGTATCTTCGTTTTCTGTATCAGACGCTGGCACTCCACGCCAGTGCACGGCTCCATGGAATGCCTGCTGTTGGACACTTGCAGACCTCTGCCACCAAACAACCTCCTGCATTGGAAATCGGGGGACTCCTCCAGGATCTTATGCGTGCTTGCTGTTTGAAGCTGCAGAAAAGTGAATAATCAATTAAGTATTGATTTCTTGTAAGATTTGGTAAATTTCAAAGGCAAGACAAAGAGGATGGCTTAAGGAAACACTGCAGGGACTTGGCGTAAATTAGACAACTAACGGAAGCGCAGAATAAAATAACACCTCAACTGAAGATTTCCTTGGAAGAATTAGCACTAGCTATTGGAAGACAATGGTGGATTTAATCAAAACAGCAGGCATGCAAGAATTTTACCCGTGAACCAGAAAAAGGAGCTAATTATAACCACCTTTTTAATGGAGCTAATTTGACTGAATGGATGCAAATGTGCTTTATTTATGGATGAAGAAGCAAGCCTTACTGCAATGATCTTGGGATCATCGTATCTGCTAAGCTTTGCAGCTCCTGTTACCTTCAGTACATTTTTATTTCCGGAGAAGGTATTTATATGTAAACAACAGCTAACCATGCAAAAGATTCATCGGGACAATATACTATGGTATATGAGATATAATCATAATTTTGCAGCCTTTCAGGATTTCCCCTAACTTGGGGGTTTTGCAACCTTTGCGTGCAATGGGTTATGGTAAACAATAAATGAATGATGTTAAACTGTTGTGATTTTTCAATGTGTAATGTATTAACCTTAGCTTTCTTAACATGTTGATTCAGAATTATTTGGCAATTAATCCATTAGGAAAGGAAGGGAATTGTTGGGTGGGGTTTTTTAAATGCATTTGTAGTCTTCTTAGAGATCGGAATGTATAGGTCCCACCAGCCCATGAGCTCTATAATTATAAAAGAATGGTAAAAATTTTTGACAATTTGAGAAATTGGTTTTATAATGGGAACAATGTTATGATCAGTAAAAAGAGAATTGTTATGTTTTCTCTGGGAGTAGAATGTTCTTGAGTGGTTAACTCCTCTGTTGCTGATGAGAAGTAAGTATCTTGTAACTGGCAAGAAAGAGGGATTGTAATGACAATGCTTTGTTCCTAGCCATCCTCACATTGCAGGCTGAAGTGCATTTTAAACATTTCCTTCTCTTTCTATTATTTTCTTTCTCTATTTTTCTTCTTTTCATCATTTTTGCTGTCTTGCAATCTATGTTCCCTGAGCAACCATAGGAACCAAGTTACATTAAGCTTCAACACAAAGACCTTGTAAGAATAATGAATCCTCATTTGCATCGACATTTGTATTCAGATTTGCCAGGCTATAAACTTGGCAGATCAAGCGGAATATTAAGTAGAGGCTTCCATGGTAAATTGTGGCTCTTGAAATTGCTAAACTCCCCCCCTTTTTTTCTATCTGTGGTGGCAAGTGAAGTCTCATGACTACTTGCTTAAGAAGCACATTGGCCCCTTCATCTTTCACTATATGATGTCAATTTCAAGCGGAAGAGGGAAAAACCAGTAGTAGGTATTCTAGCCGAAGGTACAATACGACATGTGACTGGAACATTAACTAAAGGCCGAGACCACGAGAGGAGGGCATCTTGAAGCAATTGAATGGTGTAGGGAAATTAATTATCATATGTTGGGCTAAGGTTTGATTTTTCTGGCATATTCAAAATATATTGATCTCATAAAAGTTCACACTCATTTTAAAACATTTCTAAAGGTTATATAGCCGAGACCGAGGAAGCTCTTTACTTGTGCAACACTGCCAGTTGGAGTCATCATCGCTGGTCTACTTGTGCCCATTCTTGAAATACTTAAAATGCCTTATTTTAATAAGTCACTATGGATTGACTGACTCAACCCTTAGCTTTGCTTGATTCTGAAGTAGTAAAGTAGGAACAGTCACAATTACTTCTGCGTAAGTTCAGAAATATGACCCATAAGGCCAAATCTACAATACAGTAAACAATGGGGTGAAAAATGTAGACTTTAATTTCCATGTTTGGTCCAATCTATGCAATGCCAAACAAGTGAGTAATTGGAAACATTTGTGCATGACTTAATTTTTCATGCATTATCCCATTGTTTCAGAATCTTATAAACAGAGCCCAAACCTATGACCTATTAACAAAATTCTCACTTCTTGCCATTTTCTTTCTCTTAAGGACCCTTCACGAGTAGGGAGCAATAAAATGTATTAGAAGATCAGCCTTGAAATGAACTTACGATGGACATCTTAACAATGGCTTTTCCTTATTAATGTGTGGGTTTTTTTTCAATTTAACTAGTGTAAATGATGAAATGTAGATTGGGTCTATTCTAAAGATATTCCTTTATGGTATATCATAAAGAATTGTGAGATTTTAGTAACTACCATAGCAATTGACTCAACTCTTACTTTAATTTGAGGTAAGCTTTAATTGTATGTGGTGAAATGGGAGAATACTTCATGAATGATGTTGGACTCTTTTGGAAAATGTGCACCAGTAAATATTTAGACTGGAGGATCACATTTCATAACCTTCCATAAACTTATAAAACTATTTATAAGAGACTTGCCAAAACATGTATATTAGTATGATTTATATTAATATACTACAAGGTGGCATATTCTAAAGTTGGTATTAGATAGTCTTAATAGAACTGGGTTTTCGACTCTGAAAAGTAAAAATGCAACTTATGACTTTTTGAGAATTGCATGTTTGCATTTCACAATCTCATCATTTTTAAGAGAAATAAGCTATTAGATAATTTGATGCTAAGCACAGCTATATTGGAAAACAAGAATATTAGCACTAAGTGGCAAAACTTGACTTTCATATTTATTCTTTAATATAAGAAGATGGAAGTATAGTAACCATCATAAAGTTGCCTTGATTCAAGCAATCAAGGATAAATAAATTGAAATAGGGCTCTTTCCTGAGGGGCCTTAAGGATACCACCTTATGATGAGGCATAACCAACTTCATAACAAAATACAAGCAAAGTTAGAAACTGATCTATTACTTTAAAACAATGTCAAGCAAAGACACTCCATGCATCTTTTCTTTTTCTAACACACTTGCTATTTCACATAAATCTGAAACTCATTTAATGGGCTCCAAAATGGTATTTTTCCCATTGTGTATGGGGGCAGGATATGTATTGACCCCTCTTTCATAGAAAGAGTAAAATACACTTAAGTGTACTGCGAACACATTTTGTGTATATATTCAAATAGGATTTAGAAAGGAAGAGATTTTATTATATCTTTCTTCAACGCTGCCCTTCAGTTTGAAATTGCCTTCTTTAATAAATGCTAATGATCTTTTTGATTACGTTTGTGGCATGTACTTACCATGCAGTTTTGGGAATCAACCCGCTGATGAATCTTATCAAGAAGAGAAATTATAGCAATTAGCTCATTTGCTTTCCAACAGCAGGAGTGAGAGTTCTTTCCAAAATGATATTAGTGATATTGTTTTAACATCCATGCACGAAAAGTATGATACTATTTTCTTGCCTGCCTTCTTGGTGTTTCTAAGACAAGGCTCACACTTTATTAGACAAGGTCTCTTCCTTCTGTGTAGAATATACAACTGTATGTTATTGTAAACCAGAAAATCAAAACTAACCCAAAACCAGTTGAAACACTTATTTAAATTGAAGTAGCTTATCCAAGTTTAAGAAACGAGCAAGCAGAGTTGTAATATCTTTTTTTTGCCCCCTACATAAGGAAATAGCAAAATGACACGTGCTCATGTCATTTCATTATGTTCTGTGTCTATTAGAGGATAGATACTAACTGGCAAAAATGCACATTACCATAGGGCTTTCCCACCATAACTTATATAAGCCACTGTTCTATTAACTAGCAAGGTTGTTAGCCACAGACAGAATGCCCAAAAGGACAGCTGGGCTTCTCACTGCAGCTAGTTCTGTTCTTGTATAGATTTAGAGTAGCAGAGTCCTGTGTGTGTTATCCTGAGAAATTGGGCTTCACTGAATCTAAAATCAGCATGTTTCATTGGTCTCTTTTAGCAGGATGGCTGAGGGCTTTGCTGTATTTATGAGGCACACAGAATTGTGAGACTTAGGGCACACGGTAGAGCCCATGTGTGTTCATGACCTGACCTTTAAAGGCAGTTCAAGGTTTTTCATTTATGCTTAAGAGGAAACCAACAAAACACACATTCTTGATTACATTTTCTCATCTTCTTCTAGCCAAATAAATGAAAGACAAATTTCTAGAATTATAGATACAGACATAGATATAGATTTATCTCCTTATATTTGAGAGGACAGATTTGTATCTATGTATAGGTAAATGTAAGATATATATTACTTTCCTCTCTGATTTTAAAGTGTATGCATCATTGCTGCTTAAGGAAATATTAACAGTCCATAACCACAACTCTTTGAATCAAAACTAGAAAATTGTGTGTATGCAAATATGGCATAAATATTTGTATGCATATACACAACAAAAATATTGTTGAAATAGCAAGAATGGATGAAGGGTGTGTATAGACACCCATGAAATTAGAGATAAGAGAAGATACAAAACAAACCAAATACATAGGATCAGTGAAATATGGTACAGTATCACTTGATGGTCTCTATACTTAAGTAAAAATCAGAGTTTAATGTTTATGTTTAAATATTTAGTCAGCTCGTTTTTCCTAATGTTTAATTTTTATTTTTTGATGGGGGGGTGGAGAGAATGCAGCCAGGGGAAGGGCAGAGAGAGAGAGAGAGAGGTTGGGGTGGGGGAGACTGAGAATCCCAAGCAGGCTCCACACTGTCAGTGCAGAGTCTAGTTTGGGGCTTGATCTTATGAAATGTTGAGATCATGACCTGAGCGGAAAGCAAGAGTCAGACGCTTAACCAACTGAGCTACTCGGGTGCCCCTAGTCAGCTCTTTCATAGATCATTCATAGGACAGGGTATTCCAAGAGTAAATGGAAAGGATCAATAAAATTTCAGTATTTTGAGACTATTTGGGGGATTTTTTAAATCATGAAATAAATACATACTTTGCGATGATTCAAATGACATAAGCCAATTAAATTATTAATGTACACTAATTCTTTGCCTTTGAGTTCCTTTGAATACTATAGTTACTTACCAATAAATTGGAGTGAGATTTTACACAGATGCTATCTGCTTTCTTACCAAATGTTCATGGAAAAAATTTAAACAGTAATTCAAATAATCTGTTTTATAATATCCCTGTTTCAGACTATACTAAAAATTGTTAAGCATAATAACACTCTTCTGGGTAGACATAAGGAAATCCATAGAAATTCTGTTTTGATTTAAGAATGATCTTTTTCAAATTGGACTCAGAGACATTCTTTCCCAACTACCTCAGGTGTAAGGTCATATATCTCTCCCTTTTTATTTCTACAAAAACTCACCTAAATCCAGTCTGACAAAATAATCATGAATTGGTTCTCCTCACCTGTTGGATAGACTGAACATCTGTAGGCAAGCCTCAATTTCAGGACCCATTTTAAGATTGCCTCTCAGAGGGCACCTGGGTGGCTCAGTCGTTTAAGCCACTGACTTCAGCTCAGGTCATGACCTTGTACTCTGTGAGTTCGAGCCCCCCATCAGGCTCTAGGCTGACAGCTCAGAGCCTGGATCCTGCTTCGATTCTGTGTCTTCCTCTCTGCCCTTTCCTTACTTACACTCTGTCTGTCTGTCTGTCTGTCTCTCTCTCTCAAAAATAAACAAAACAAATTTTAAAATATTAAATAGAAAAAAAAAGATTGCTTCTCAGAAAACAAATTTCTTAATTTTTTAAAAAATTTTGATTAACCTCCAAGATAGTGGGCTAAGTGAGTTAGCTCTGATTTCAGTGATGTGTTCCCTAAATTCTAAAATGCTGTGTAACCAACTTCACACTTTTCAACTTCACAGGACGTTGTGAACTCTTCTCTTGTCTGGACAGGTAATCATTTCCCAGCTGACACACTTTTACATTTTCAACCAGTAGCTGTGCTTTTCATTCCTTAATCCTCTCTCTAAATGAGTTTATTTTTTTCCTCCCTCACTAAACTGTTTACTGTTTTGAATATTTCGTGCAGTCTGTTAGTCTTCTTTTTCTTACTGTTGTTGATGCTTAAAAGCGCCCTTTTTTGATTTTAAAAATCCCCTTTTATGAAGCCTTTACTAATCAAGGAGATATAGGATAACATTATTTCCTCCATTTTCAAACAACAAAATTCACAGCAATCATGAGCTATATGTTCACGATATACTCATCATTTGCATCTATCCATGTCATTATGATGGCTATGAGACTTTCATATATATCAGTCAGAATGCCCCCTGTGTAATTGTCTATGTGCATTCAGTTATCCTTCAAACCAACATAGATTTATTAAGGTCTCATTTGCATCATGCATTTTTGCGGAAGCAATACGACTATAAAGATGAGGTAGACAGATGGGGTACACAAACAAAATAGCTAGCAATGGGAAAATCTTCCCAGGAAGATACACAAAAACTTGCAGTTAGAAATTTTGTCCATTCTTATGGATCTATGAAGGGCCTTTGGGGAGTCAAATTACAATTTAAAAATGTTTCCTACATAGAATATAAACTTTCCATTTCAGTTTGATTTGGTAATACTAGGTGGTTCAAACATCCCTAGCAATGACAGTTTAGAGCAGACGTTCTCAAACTTTTTGTCTCAAAACCACTTTACACTATTAAAAATTATCAAAGTGACAACAGATGTTATTTATGTATATTAGAGTTAAATGTAAATTTAAACGTCCATTAAAGTAAAAAAACTATTTCTAAATTATTTGGTGATTTATTAAAAATAACAACTACAAACCGCTTAAATGTTAACATAAATAATACACTACACTAAGATAATCATATTTTCCAAAATTAAGAGGAGCAAGGAAAATGGTATTGTTCTGTGAATCTCTTTAGTATGTAACTTAGTAGAAGATACTGAATTCTCGTATCTGCTTTTACATTTAGTCTTGCAGTATATTATGTGGGTTGAGGATCTAAGGGAATTCAGCCTCTCACAAATCTGTAATTGGAAAAGAGATGAACATGTTAGTGGACTTTCATCTAAGTGAAAAACGCACACCAAATACTCGCAAGTAGTAGTTTCTTAAAAGTTGCAATGTGAGGGCACCTGGGTGACTCAATTGGTTGAGCGTCTGACTTGATTTTGGCTCAGATCATGATCCCAGGGTTGGGAGATCAGTCTGTGCTGGCCGTGGGGTCTACTTAAGATTCTCTCTCCATCTGTCTCTCTCTCACTCTCTCTCTCCCTCTGACCTTCTTCCCTACTTGCTCTCTTTTTCTCTAAAAATAAGAAAAAAATGTAAGTTTCAGTGTGAAATTTGAAACTCTATCAATAAGCTTTCATTCTCTTTATGTTAAATTCCATTATTTATCTTTCATTCTTAATAGATCTTTGAGTGATGCATGATTTTATGACATCATGAATTAATATGTTGGAAATATTGGTTCACTGAGTTATGCAGATCTTCCAATTGTTGACATATTTCATTATACAGTATCACATTCACTAATATTATTATCATGATCCCATAAGAAATTTCAGGAATTATTGGGAATCTGTACAGCTCATAATGGTAGGTATAAATTTTCCAAAATTTGGGGCATCTGGGTGGCTCAGTCGGTTAAGTGTCTGACTTTGCATCAGGTCATGATCTCACGGTTCATGAGTTCGAGCCCCACGTCTGGCTCTGTGCTGACAGCTCAGAGCCTGGAGCCTGCTTAGGATTCCGTGTCTCCCTCTCTCTCTGCTCCTCTCCCACTCGTGTTCTGTCTCTGTCTCTCAAAAATAAATACACACTAAAAAATTAAAATAAAAAATAAATAAACAAATTTTCCAAAATTCAAAATTTCCCTGAAAGCTAAAATTTTATTGACAAACGAACAATATAAGTGGTATCCCTTGATGTTACTCACTTTGTTTATCAAAGATCAAGGGCTTTTTTTTTTTTAAGTTCAAGGGTATAACCCTGAGGAGTACCATGACTTTTAATATAGTTTAGTGCTACCTGATTCATGCTAAGAAACTAGGACTGCTAAGGCTCCAGCACTGTGCACAAATTTAAAACTCACATGAAAAAAGAAAATAACAAAAGTATTATGAAAATGGTTTTGATTTCAAGAACGTTCTGAAAGTAGCTCAGGGTTTCTAGAGGCTTGGGGGCATGCTGTAAAAAACACTGCTCAAAGAACTTAAAACATAGCTGCAGATGTTCAATAATCATTATCTGATACTCAGTATCACCTAAGGATTCACTAGGATTCATTGCAAACTACAATAACAATACCTACCATTTCCAAATTGCTTTGCAAATCATTGTACATATATTATCTTGTTTAATCCTTTCAATAAGACAATAAGCTATCATTATATTTTAAAAGAGAAAATTACAGCTTTGTTTAATGACTTTTCCAAGTCACAAGACCTGTAAATGGCAGAATCCAGATTTATATCCAGGTTTTATGAAGTCCAGTGTCTCATTATATCATAGCTGTTTTATAACTCTATTACAGCCTCCTCTAAGTTAAGGAATAGTGAATAAATCCTCTAAGCTAAGGAATAGTGAATAAATATCATCCGCTTAATAGCCAGTCTCTATTTAAGCACTATTTAAACATTACACATATACGTGTTAATTGTATTCCTATTCCCAATCCTTCATGGCATGAGAAGTCCAACTTTACACCTATTTCATCATAATCCCAAACTGTACAATAGTTATATGATGCCCCTCCACATACCTAGTTAGTTTTCTTGAACTGCTATAAATGATTGATTGCTGATTTGGTCAGCAATATTGGGAAAAATAATCACTGATCATTTCAGTGGGTCACTGACCAGTTATTCCAATCTTCAAAATGAACATATCAGATCAGTCTTGTGGTCTAATCAACTACATACAGATAATTGATAACTGTGCTGACCAAAAAGAACCTGTCTAAATCTTAGGGGGAACAGGAACACAGGGGAATAGCAGTTTAAAAGTACTCTCTGAAACTGATGAGGGGCTCTTGGGTAAGATTTTTCAAGTCAGACCAACAGAAGCCTTGGATCCCAGCCTTGATGCTAACAAATTAGCTCTGTGAGTTAAGAAAATATGCAACATCACTATGCCTAGGTTTTTTGTCCATTTAATGAGAAGAAATTATTATGTGATCTCTGTTTTGTTTATAATCAACATTGTATGATTTTTATATAGAAATAAAAGCATGTCCCTTTTTGGCAGTCATGATTTCCTTCATTTGTAAATTCTCTTTCCCTGCCAGCCTGTCTTCACACTGTATGCTGAAAATCCCTAAAATCTAATTCATTGCTCTAATTTATACATAAAAGGTTTATAGAAGCTATTTATTTATTTATTTATTTAACCAGTCATTGAGACTCCATCAGTATGTTATTTAATAAAATCTACTCAAACTCTTTTGTGTTTTCTTCCACTAAACAAAAATGAAATTGCTTTTATAGCATTTAGGTTATGATAAATGTGGGGCGGGGTTTATTAAGATTGATCTCCTCCCCTAACGAATTATAATCCATCCTGAAATATTAATACGAAACCCATATGAGCTATGTTGAGGAAGGGAAGGGAGAGAAGAAAGCTGTTATGTTTGTTTGCAATCACTGAAATTACGAAAGCAAAGGTCTTCCAGAGACAGAAATATAATCACAATTATCTGACCCGTAAAAATGGTTTTTATTTCTGCAGCCTAGGGACAGCAAATTGTTGGTATTGGGAGCCCTTTTTATAAAGGCTTTTCCCCAAATCCTCCTTTGCATAGCTCTAACATTTTTTTATTTACTTTAAAGCATTTTTCCCCTTGTAGCTAATCCTGAAATCAGAGACCTCCTAGTATCACTGAGGGTGTGTTTTAAATAAACTGCTCTGGATCCTGTGTTTTGCAGCTTGCAACCCACCTGAACGTGGTCAGGTGACTTGTCCTTTCTAAATCACCATAGAAGAAAATGAATCAGGTGTCTCCTGGCTACTTTGGGCCATGTGGAAAGTATATGCATGCATGGCCAGGTCACTGCTATGCCTCCAACACTTGCTTAATCCACCTCTGGATAAGGAGAAGTGACAGCACAAGAAAGGAGCTGGTACATAGTAGGTAACTGATGCGCGCTGGTTTTCCTGGAGTGCCCATGTGTTCTAGATCTAAATTGCAAAGTGTTTAAAAATGGGAATGCTATTTTCATATATGGGGTAATATGAAAATAGGGTTATGGGAAACATTAAATAGAGGTGGCAAGTAATAGTTTTGTAGCTATTATTTCAATTCTATATATAAAGCAAAATCAACAGCCAGGGGAGGCCATTGAATGGCCATCAACAGGGGACTGTTCAAATAAATAAAGGTGTATCATATAATAGAATACTATGTAGCAATTAAAAATAATAATATAAAGCTATAATTTGTTCACATAGAGCAATTTCCATGATATGTCAAATGACAAAAGCAAGGTGTAGAAGAATGTTTGTAATATGCTTCCGTGTGTGTAAGGATATGTACATATATACATTTAAATATACAAATGACAGAAAGACCCCAAGCTGATAAAAACAGCTGGCTCTGGAGCGAGACAGTATTAACTAAGTATGCTTTGATATAGTTTGCCTTCTTTGTTAACATGAGCACACTAGTTTCAACATAAACAATAGTTAATTTTTAATGTAAAGTAGAGATGACTTATACATTTGTAAGGCAAGTCATTAACATGCCCTCCATCAAAAAACAAATATTGACGAAGGATTGGTTTTATCATTAGTTTCTTAGCATCCTGTAAAACCAAAGAAAGATTATTTTAAAATATTTCAACTCATGAAGGCATTAATTCAAAGGAGACAGAGCCATTAACACAGAACAGACTGAGCCAAAATATGTTGTTGGTAAGATTGCCAGATAATACACAATAGTTTTATTTGCTAAATCTGGCCATTTCGATTATTGAAAAGAAAAAAGTGTTCTGAATGCTTATAATACTATGTATATTCAATGCCAAACATTAATACTTTCCAGATAGTCAATTTTCTATTATCATTTACGTAAAATATATTGACCTTTTAATTGAAATTTTAAATAATATTTTTGAAAACACATACAAAATGAGAAATTATTCTCCCGAGGAAAAGGTATCGCCATCCATCCAATAGGTAATGTGGCTCAAATCTATTCTTTCACATTAATATTCCAATACTTCCTTATAATGCCATTATATTACAAGAAAATGCGCCTATCTACTTTGCAACGAACTTACCTTATTCCTGCCAGAATACTCACCCCAACACTTCCTCTTTTTACCTACTTGTCATGAATCTGAAATGTCCTCATGAGGTCTTCCAACTGCTTCAATGGAGAGGTTCTTTTCATTCCCTAATTTCATTTGCATAGAGCTTTTTTTTTTTTTTACAATGTCTTGTATCATTACGTTGTGTGGATATATCAATGTCCTTAATAGATATATAAGCACCATGAAGTCGGAAGCCATCACTTCATCCACATCTTTCATCTTTGATCACTACACGTGCTCCATCAACCTGGCATAGTATTTTACACAAAGGGTATATCCAACAGAGTCCACTCGCTGTGTGAGTGAATGGCAGTAGATAGTCCAGTCCCTCTGAAGATTAAACTCTAACCAATTTGGAATCTCATTAAAATAAAACAAAGACAAAAAACAAACCTGCCCTCATTTGGCATCATAATCCCTCTTTAAAGTTGAAAATTATTCCTAAAATGATCCTCAGCCATATTCTTTTCAGGCTAAAAAAATAAGGTAAATTCCACGTCCTTTGCTTAAGGTTTTTATTTTACTTTCTTATCCCTTAATCGTTCTTGTATTGCTCATACGAACCCCCAGGCGCTTTAATTGTCCTTTAGTTTGGAGAGTGCAGAGCTAAGCATTGTATTCTAATGAATCAGACCAGTGCTGAATGATTTCCTTCTTCGTATTAAATTCCTTTGGAGTCTTCTCAGTATAATTTTTACAAAAGGGATATTAATTATTCTTCAGACCAATACATCGTATTTTTCTATATTATACTTAAACAATCTCTCTTTTAAGTGATCTTCCCTAATTGATCCTTGCAGACTAATTTATTCTCTTTTTAGGCCAGGGCATTTGATTGCTATTCTTGAGCTACAAAGCCTTTTTTTCGATTACTTTGAAGCTAGGGTAGGACACCCTGGTCATGTGATTTATCCTAACTTCCAGTCAATGATGTGGTAAGACAATGATTCTCAAATCCCAGACTGGTGCTTCATGGTGAAGTTTCCACTGTTCCATGGTGAATAGATAATAAATACATTGCAATGAGGTTTTTTTTTTTAAGTCACCTTTGCTCACTTTTTATGTCTTAAACATTTATCTCATATATGCAGTAGTAGATGGTAGTAATTATTTTTCTACTGTCACTAAAGTTGGACACCTTATGCTAGGCCCCTCTTTTGTTTTCTTCTTCTTTTTATTCTGTAGAATACTAATTTTGAGAACCACTAAAATAGGCATAGAAGTAGCACTAAAATAGCCAATATTTAGAAGTTTCTAATATGTAACAATTGTTCTAAAAACTTTAGATCTATTAACTCACTTAATGGGACAACTCTCCGAGGAACTTGCTACTATTGTTAAAACATTAGAGATTAAGAAATTGAAACAGAGAGAAGTTTAAAAATACATCCAAAGTCACGCAATGAATTATCCCAGGAAAGGGCATCTAGAGGTCATGCTCCTAACCGCTGCAAGAGAATGAAACCAGGGTTATATTTTAAGTCAATTGTTATGCTTGATTCTAAAATTGAGCTACTAAACTTTTAAAATTCTACCACATAGGCATGTAATAATGTTTTTCTGTATTTTTTCATATTTTAAAATCTTTCAGGTGGGATAGTATCCAAAGAGACACTAGATTCCTATCCATATCTTTAATACACATGCTTACCTCATGATGTCGTGTAGAATTCTCTCTTATGGAACTACATGTTTATTTTAAGATAATTCCTTCAAGAATTTTCTCTTTGTACAAAAACAAAAACCAAACAAAAACACCAGAAATTCAACTAGTCTTAGGAAAACTAGAAATATCTCCTAAGGTTCTAAGATTTGAGCACATAAGCTTTGAAAATAAGAAATTTAAAAGATTACCATGTCATTAGCAAAGATTTTAAAAAGTAGGAGCATATAAATGTTACATCAAAGATGACAAAGCAGATCCATTTCTAATATGAACATTTAAAGTAAATACGTAATTGAAAGAAAAAAAAGGTTGAGCAAGCTGAATAGGAAGAATCAGTGCTAGGAAATTTAAAAAGGGAATTTATAGCCGGGGGGTAAATAACCAAGCTCCTATCTTAAGGGTCAAGGATGAGCCTATTGGATATAAACTCTAACATATAGACATCAGTATTTTGATGGTCATGTAGGGACAAGAGACAAGAAAAACCTTGAGTCTGAGTAAGGCATAGAATTCTAGTAGGCCTGATCCAGACACACAATAGGCTCTAGAAAAAAAAATTCAGTAGCTCAGGGACATAGACAGGATGCTTATCTCTGCCTGGGACTTATGATGCAAAAAGTTCCAAATAAATTAAGATCCCTAACCTCTTCTACACAAGTATATGGAGGCTGGATCGATATTGCTCAAAACACAGATAATCCAACCTGAGAAATTAAGGTAAACTGATCTCTAAATGTGAAACCTCTGTGCCCTTAGCAAAACCACCCAGATCTCATCCCAAGGAATATGGAGTGGGGAAGGACAAGTGAGTCAACTTGACCAGAAAATGAGTTCAAGGAAAAAGAATTGCAAACTACACAGTAAAACAGAGTTATAATATGCAATGTTAGTGTTCTTAGATCTTGAAGTAAATTATCTGAAAGATAATAGTATATAAATATTAATTAAAGAGATAAAAGAGACTTAGAAACCCTAATGAAGATCAGCACACTATGGGAAAGGATAGAATTTCTAAGAAAAAAAAAAACACTGAAATTGTTTTAAAGTGTGTGAAGAACAGAATTAAGTAGGTGCAATATATAGTTAATAGCTAAAAGAAATGAGTGCAAGTTTCTTGGCTGGCTCAGTCAGTATAGCATGTGACTCTTGATTTCAGGCTAGTAAGTTCAAGCCCCACATTGTGTGTAGAGAGTACTTAAAATCTTTTTAAATAAATAAATAGATGTGAGTACAGAAAATGGGAGAGGAAATATCCAAGAATTAAAGATTGAACATTCACAGAATTGAAGAAACAGATATAAGAATCCTACAAATCATGAGTTGTATAAATAAGAATAAATCCACATTCAGATATATTGAGTGTTTAGGGGGATGTAAGACTTACTGGCCTATGTCTCATTTTCTATGGAGAACAGATGATTTTTTTTCTATTTCTCACTATCCAAAGCAATATTGATACATTGTAGTGTCAGTTCCATGCATCTTTATTGAAAAGTTTATACTATGTCAAAATCTAGAATCTAGTGATAAGTTCCCATGGACAAGAAATTCTTCAAGATGCTTCTAAGTTGTAAATATTTTTTTATTAGTTCTCTTAACTCTTGGTTTTCTTTATACCATGCCCATAAGATGCCAGGTTTAGTTTTGCATTCTTTTTAAAAAAAATTTTTATGTTTATTTATTTTTTTTTTAATTTTTTTTCAACGTTTATTTATTTTTGGGACAGAGAGAGACAGAGCATGAACGGGGGGGGCAGAGAGAGAGGGAGACACAGAATCGGAAACAGGCTCCGGGCTCCGAGCCATCAGCCCAGAGCCCGACGCGGGGCTCGAACCCACGGACCGCGAGATCGCGACCTGGCTGAAGTCGGACGCCCAACCGACTGCGCCACCCAGGCGCCCCAATGTTTATTTATTATTGATAGAGAGAGACAGAGCACAAGTGGGGAGGAGAGAGAGGGAGACACAGAATCCGAAGCAGGCTCCAGGCTCTGAGCTGTCAGCACAGAGCCTGACGCGGGGCTCGAACTCACAAACCGTGAGATCATGACCTGAGCCAAAGTCGGACACTTAACTGCCTAAGCCATCCAGGTGCCCCTAGTTTTGAAGTCTTAACTCAATCATTGGTAGAGACTGAATCAGTTAAAAATAAATCACTGAAAAGTTCAGCCTTTTTTTGAATCACCTTCTTTTCATGCACTTTGTCGAAGTGCCAAGGTTGAGTTGACATTTTTATAGTTGTGTTTCTCTCTGCTGTATTACTGGAGCCACAGGACTGGAACACTGCAAGTAAAGATCTCTCTTGTACTATACTTATGTGACAAAGATAAAAATATTGCCTAAAATTATTCAATCATAATTTATACACATTTTAATATTAGTTCAGAAAATGTTGAAAAACCACTGAAAATTTATGGTCACTAACGTGGCTCATATTCACTAACTTCTTTTAGGTTATTTCCGCACAGATAGAAGCATATCACTCTTCAGGTTATTTATGAAAATCCTAGTTTGCTAAGGTCAAGATAATCTAACAATAGAATATTTTTTGATGCATAAATTTTCCAAAATTCATGAACTATTAAAACTTGTTCTTTCTGTTCTGCCTTTTCTGACGCTAATTCCTAAAAAGTAGAATGGTTATTCCTCTGTCTCTGTATGTCTACTGCCCACGATAAAATAGCTAGCCTGGGAATTGGAAACTTTTCAGAACTCCTAAGTTTTTTCTACAAATTATAAAGTCTTACAACCTCCATAAAGGTAAGTTGGAAGCTTTTATTTTCTTTACGCATGGAAATCCATGTACATGGAAGCTTTTATTTTCTTTAAAATGAATCCATAGGTGGCAGGAAGAGTTAGTCGTACTTTTAAAAATATAAGGGAAATTAACAATAGTCATACCTGTTATGGTTATAAAAGTAATGATTTCTCTGTGCATCTTTCTTTAATACAATATTATGCTTTATTTAACAAAGCTAAGGCTCACAACCAAAGGCAAAACCTCCAGATATAAAAGATCACACAACAAACACTTAACAAAGTCTTGTTCAAAGTTGTTTACCCAAGAGACATGCGGACTCCAGATTCTTACTTGTAAATTACCTCAGATTAGCTTTGACTTCTATGCAAGATCACCTATTTTTAAGGAGAACAAATTATACATAGTATGATATTATTTCAGCCACATGACAGATAACTAAAAATATGTCTAAAGGTAGATATTTCCTGAAAATTTTCACCTCAAATTCAGTTATCATGTACAAAGCTAAAAGAAAAAAAAAATCCCCAAATAATTGCCCATGCAGCCTCCTGGGCTGTGAATGTTTTGAAGCTAAGAGAATAACATATAAATCCTTTTGTAATATATAAATATAAATAAATTATATAAATATATAATGTAGAACATATAAAACCTGCCACATTTTTATAACTCAAACACACAGAGTGAATCTCTGCTCAGAGAATCACCAATCCAGAGTACATAAAACCCAGATGCACTTACCACACTAACCTGACCCCTGACTCCAGATATATTCTTGTAAATTACAAAATAAATAAATAAACTGAAAAGTTCTATCGCTAAAGCCCTGCAGAGTCATGTCAGAAGGTCTCAGAAAAGAAAAGAAGAAGTGGTGGATCACGTGGTATATGTTTGTTTAATCTCATTTACAGATTTTATACTTTTGGTGGGAAATCCTCAGAAGCAAAAATCAGGGGGAAAAACGTTTACAAAATGTCATCATGTGGTGTGCCTGGGGTAGCTCAGTGGTTAAGCAACTGATTCTTGATTTCGGCTCGTATCAGGATCTCACAGTTTGTGAGATAAAGCCCAGCATGAGGCTCCAAGCTGACAGCACAGAACCTGCTTGGGATTCTCTCCCTCTCCCTCTCTCTGCACCCCCAGCTCTCAAAATAAATTTAAAAACTTAAAAAAAATAAAAAATTAAAAATTAAGAATGTCATCATGGGCCCATGCATTTCTAGCATAATTATGGTTTCTATTTGTATGAAAACTTAAACTTATTTGACCCAAGTTACTATGTTTAGTAGAGATTTCTTAAAAATTTAGAGGGAGAAATCTGTGAGAAAATTCACATACTTTCTATTTCACGGTATGGCATATTTTACTTTAACTGTCTTTTGGCTCATTATTTTGCCATCTGAAACATAGGATAAATTATGCATTCATTCCACCTTATATGTGATTAGTTTACCAAATACGTGTATGTAAATAGCCAGTTCATCATACTGGCTGTGGATTACCATTTATCTATTTCATAAAAACTCAGCTCCTATACTGTACAAAATCCTAATTGGGCTGTCAGACAGAAGTTTCAGTGACCAGTAATTTTAATAAAAAGATACCATTTGGGAACAGCAAGCAACTTTATCCCAAGAATAGCACTTGGTCTCCTGCTTCTAAGTCCATCAACATTCCCCTGGAGATCATCATTTTTTTTCTTAATCTTCACCTTATCATTTGTTTGGTCTTTCCACTACATGTGAGCTCAGACTGGTGGACGCATAAAGTGCCATGTTTAGTAGTTAATGCAGATCTTAGTTGTGGGCTAGATGTATGGGTTGCTGGTTAGAATCAAGGGAGGACACAGGTAGAATATGAGTAATTTAGATTAAAGGATGGTATATAGTACTAGTATTTGGTATGTAAATATTTGCTTTGTAATGTACTATTCTCAATGTTCTACATATATCAAGTAATTTAATATCTAATTAGGAGGCAAGTCTTACCCCCATTTGCAGATGAGGAAATTGAAAGGGAAATTAAGTTACTGGAGCAAGAACACACAGCTAATAAGTAGTGGATCTTGGATTTGAACTTAGGCAGGCTGCCTTGAGAGTCCATGTTCTTGACTACGTGAGACGGCCTCTCAAAACCAGGTACTCGTGAAGGTTTTCAAAACGAAGGTTTTCAGAGAAAGTTCATGGCCCATTTGTTTCAAAAAAATAAACAAAACAAATGAACAAACCAAAAAGCAGAGACAGACCCATAAAGACAGAAAACAAACTGATGGTTGCTGGGGGGGGGGGCTCAGGAGAATGGGGAAAATGGGCAAAGGGGATTGGGAGATATAGGCTTCCAGTTATGGAATGAATAAATCACAGGAATCAAAGGCATAGCATAGGGAATATATTCAATGGTATTGTAATAGTATTGTATGGTGACAAACAGTAGCTACACTTGTAGTTAGCATAGTATAATGTGTACAGTTGTCAAATCACTGCGTTGTACACTGAAACTAACATAACACTGTATATCAACCATACTTCAATAAAAAAAATATTACAGCAAATTCGACCTTTGACATCTCCCCCTTAAATCCTCGAATCCTAGGCACCATTTTAACCAGAAGCACGAATCCATAATAAGGAACCAGAAAACTGCTTCCTGTTTCAAATTGAAGCTATGTAACTAGAAGCCAAAGAGAATTTTTTAAAAAAATAATAATTATTATTTCCAGGAATTAACATAAAAACAAAGTCATATCACCTTTATTTCTGATTTTAAAATCTTAACACTGCTAAGTCAATATGGCACATTATATAACACTGTCAACTAAACAGAAGGAAAGTATAACCCCTGCATTAAACCAGGCTGAGTGCAGTGGTCCAGGCATAAGTGCTAAGCACACCTCTGTGAGAGTAGAGTATGGCTATCTGGGGAGGTCATGTTGTGTCTCATAAGCACAGCTATGACTCAGCTCTAAAATGATGATGCTATCTGGAAATCTAGGCCCAGTGTTGACTTTTTATTTTTAACAGAAAGCTGGAAATCCACATTAATATGTGAAATGTGATCATTTTAAAAGTTTGGTTCAAGTTTTGAAAACATCAAGAACGATAAACATAGGGTACATATTAAACTAAAAAGGATCGCTGGTCTTTCATATTTCCAACTCTGCTGTATTTTTTATGGATTCATTGACTAATAAGTCTTGTTCCTTATTTGGACTTGGAAAAACATTACAAGAAATTACTGTTACAGAAGCATAGAAACATACAGCACATGCCTTCAAATAGACAAAACCCATTTTGTTTACTGTGGCTATAACAATTTGTGGCAAACGTAGGGGTTTCAAACAACACATATTCATCGCCTTACAGTGTTAGAGGCAAAAGTCCCAAAATCTGTTTCAGTGAGCCAAAATCAAGGTGTCGGGAGGGTTGCATTCCTCCTAGAAGCTTTATGCCAGAAGCCATTTCTTTGTCCTTTCCAGCTTTTAGAGACCACTTGCATTCACAAGCTTGTGAATCCATCTTCTTCTTCCATCTTCAAATCCATCAGTGTAGCATCTTCAGATCTCTCTCTGACTTTAACCTTCTGTGTCCCTCTTCTGTTGTATAAGGATCCTTACGGTTAACCTTGGATCCTCTTGGATAATGCAGTCATCTCTTATCTCAAGACACTTACCTTAGTCACACCTGCAGTCTCTTTTGCCAGGTAAGGTAACATATTCACCGGTTCTGATGATTACAACATGGACATCCTTGGAGAGCCATTATTCTACCTACCATATTTATCATGTATTAATTTTCTGAGGGAGAAACACACTAGAGCATAATCGTGTTACAGGAAAGATGATAGCTTTAATAGAGGAGAAAGAAAAAGAAAAAGAAAGAAAAATGTGCCTTAACTGAAGAGCACTGAAGATATCCCCTAGTGCCCTCCTATATCTCCTGAAGCTATAGCCTTCAAAAGAAATAAGAAAATAATACATCAAACTCAGGCTTTGAAGTCTTTATTATCTACGATAGACCGAATGTTTGTATGCCTCTCAAAATCCATGTGTTAAAATCCATTCTTCAGTGTGATGGTGTTTGGAGACAGTGCCTTTCGGAGGTGATTAAGTCATGGTAGTGGAGCCTTAATGAATGGAATTCGTGCCTTATAAAAAAGTCCCAGAGAGCTCCCTTGCCTCTTCTGCCATGCAAGGACACAGAGAAGTAGTCATCAATGAACCAAGAAGCATTCTCTCACCAGACACAGAACCTGCTGGCATCTTGAGTCTTGAATTTCCCAACCTCCCGAATTGTGAGAAATAAATGTTTGTTGTTTATAGGCTACCTCATCTATGATATTTTGTTACAGCACCCCAAATTAACTCAGAGACAATCTAATGGAGAGAAAGGATACACTGGCTATCTCTAGAGTTGGAACAATCAAAAGAGATTAGCCAGAAATAGCCTTTTATGTTTACTGATCCTACCTAGTCAAGGATGACACTCAACTTGGAGACTGTAGTGGATGCTGTGGGGCATGAACCGGATCTCTCCCCTGGGGACCAAAGCACTCATCTCCCCAGGTGCTGGCAATGTTGCTGGTCTGTGACATAATACTTAGTCCCCCCCTAGCAATGGTTCTTGGCCAAGGGTAACTACTTTAGTTATTTCATCTGGAGAAGGGGGAAGGCTGTGGAGGGGGAAGAATCCATAACTAATGACTGGATGATGTAGTAGACAAAATAATGGCTACCTCTCCCTGTTTGAAACATCTCTGAAGGGCCATCTCCATTCCAGAGCTAATACGGACTTCCTTGTAACTGCGTTACAATTCAACTTCGCCCTCTGACCATTCCTGCTTCCTTAACTCCTTCACAAGACTTGTTCCTCAAGTCATTTGTCAATAAACATGCATGCATTTTCCAGAGTCTGTTTCTCAAGGAATCTGAACTATGACAGAGTTGTTCCCTGATAGAAGAATAAACAAATAAATAATTAAGATATTCAGTTTTCTTATTTGTTCACACACACATTCCTTAAAAGATTTGAAGCATTTGGGAGACGTTGGAAAACAACCAAATTAAAGGCATTGATTTTGAGGTTTGGAAACTGCTAGAGAGGCCCAGTTCAAAATCCTTCAATCACTGACCTTACCTTTGTACTGACACACATATGTATACTCTCTCTCTCTCTCCCTCTCTCTCTCTCTTACACGCGCACACACACACACACACACACAAACACACACACACACACACCTGTATAGCACTGGGAAATCACAGCAGTAAAAAAATCTGAAAGAATAAATTAGGTCAAAGATATTCAAAGACGTTATTTTCTTTCTGACTCGGGCTTCAGTTTGGGTTGCAACTAAAGTCTCATAAGACACTATTCATAGCTTATAAGGCATAATACTATAAGTTTACAGTATAATGTAGGTATGTTGCAATATAAAGATATGGGGAGGGGGATACAAGGGGCTCACAAAAGAGACTAACATTTCCTAGGAGACTTAGGAGAAGAAGAATGGAGTAGGATGAGTAGGAATTTGCCAGATGAGTGGGAGGGTAGGCATTTCAGCCTAAAAATGGTTCAGAAGGGCAGTTTGGGAACAAGAGGGAAAGAGAAGAGAAGATTGGAAATATATTTTGGAGTAAATGCATGAAAGCTTGATATATCTTGCTAAGAAACTTGCGTTTATTTTGCAGACAACAAGTGGCCCATAATAGCTTAAATGAATTAAGGGTATTCAGTGATTCCTGAGTCTAGGAGAAAAAGCCAAAAGATGAGCAATACGTAGATAAACCCTACAGACGTTACATTGCAAAGACTTCTCATAATAAAGAAAAGAGAGATATTTATTACTTTCATAATAAAGAAAGGGAGAGAGAGTCAATCAACCCCTAGATCATGTAGTTATTACATAAAAATTGTAGAATACCTAGATATGTAGATAGTATCAATCCATCATGTGTACCATGTGTAAAATATAGACCAGATGCATAATATCAATGCCTGATATATATATACATATATATATGTATGTATATGTATATATATATGTATGTGTATATATATATATATATATATATATCTTCATAGTTTACAATCTGAGTTCATAATTACAATCTCATTTATTTGTTAGAGTTTCTGTAAAAGAAGGCACTCTCTCCAGGTACACTTGCAAGTCAGAGAATTTATGTGGAGTCACCTAATAGCTAAACAAAAGAGCTAGATTCTCAATTCAGCTCCTAGGCCCAAATTCCAGTTTCTTTCTATCAAAGCAGCCATACGTACACAAAGAAAATACATTAAGGAAAATGTGAATTCAAATTTAATTATATAAGCAAATGCCAAACACTCATTGCACCAAAATGTGAGTAAAGGAAGGACCAAAAAGAGACACACGTACTTTAATAAACGGAGCAAACAATTCAGAGTTCTGTACATTGGTCATTAGAACGTCCTCTCTTTGTGGAAATAAAATTGATTCTTCTATCTCTTTACTTCTCCCCATGCCCACTTTCTTACACCAAGTCTCTTTAGTCCAAATTGATGAAATGTTATTCTAGTAAGCCCTACTTCTCAAATAGAACTTGAAACTTCTAAACACACACAAGGAGAAAAAGAGAACTCAAATTAACTTGACCAACCCTTTCATTTTTGTAATAAGAAAAACAAAATCCAGGCTAATGGCTTGACAAATGCGGTCCCCTAATAGATGGCACAACTGAGTCTAAACCCTCAGCCTGCTAACCTTCCACCCATGGAGGTTTCCATAGCCTGCAGCCAAAAATCATAGGACATATTCTGCCAAGACGGAAATTGAAAGAAGGAGGGATTCACAGCAGTGCCCATCTGGGACTGGGGAAGGAGAGGGAAACAGTCTGCTGCCGTGCTTCCCAGACTTTTAGATTTCATGGAGCAATGAAATTTCAAATAAATATATAAGTTCCATCACCGGGTTGCCAACATTTTAATTTTGCCAAGAAGAGACATTTAAAAACAAACAAAGGCAAAACAAGTACAAACTACTTTCACCACCATTTCACACACGAACAGACACTGCCACACCAAAGTTTAAGATACTTTTTTTTTGATGAAATAAAGTCAACTGTAGGAAAACTTCACCTTATTGTGTTTTTTCTCCATTTAGTTAAGGACGAATGCATACCTCATGGGTTAGCCCCAGGGTGATGGTCAATACTGGAGAACTACCAAAATGTGGAAATAAGCCCTTCAACCTGAGAGTCATGGGGTGCCTGGTTGGTTCAGTCAGTTAAATGTCCGACTTCAGCTGAGGTCATGATCTTACGGTTTGTGAGTTTGAGCCCCACGTCAGGCTCTGTGCTGACAGCTCAGAGCCCAGACCCTGTTTTGGATTCTTTGTTTCCCTCTCTCTCTGCCCCTGCCCTGCTCACACTCTGTCTGTCTGTCTCTCTCAAAAATGAATAAACACTTAAGAAAATAAAAAAAAAATAAATAACCTGAAGGCCAAAATTGGTCTTAATCTATCACTCAAAGACTGTGTGGTATGGCCCAACCCATTCCACAGCTCTGGATCTCAGACTTCTCCTTCAGAAAATGAGACCTGAGGAGCTCTGCAAATGCTAGTATTCTAAGAACAATTGGAACCTGAATCTGACCAACTCTACAAATGCCCCTGGGAACCTCAGTCTTTCAGAAAGTCTCTTTCTCAGGTCTCGTCCGCTCAAGCATCAGGAGAAAATGCCAGCATGTGAGGACCGT
Organism: Lynx canadensis; assembly: GCF_007474595.2. Classification (NCBI taxonomy): domain Eukaryota; kingdom Metazoa; phylum Chordata; class Mammalia; order Carnivora; family Felidae; genus Lynx; species Lynx canadensis. The sequence continues at coordinate 57,745,006 of NC_044320.2, read as the reverse complement.
TTGTTAGCCTAAAGCTGCTCTACCTGGCATTGGACATTTCACATATATCTGTTAGGAGGTTTTAAATTGCCTTTCATGAGAAAAAAAAATGTTCCAGGACTATTTAGTTCTAAATTATGAAGCATCCCATTTTTATAGTAACTGTCATTCCTGATGTCACTGTTGCTACTATCTTTGTAGAGAAGAAGAAACAGAAGGAAGGGGAAAGAAGTGTGGGGAGCAGACATAGGTGTAGTGCAAGGAGGGGGAAAGATGAGTCTGACCACATGACCAGATGAACCTTATTTAAAATTTTTTTTAACACTTATTTATTTTTTGAGAGACAGAGTGTCAGCGGGGGAGAGCCGGAGAGGGAAACACAGAATCCAAAGCGGGCTCCGGGCTCTGAGCTGTCAGCACAGAGCCCAACGTGGCGCTTGAACTTGTGAACTGGGAGATCATGACCTGAGCCAAAGTCAGACACTTAACCGACTGAGCCACCCAGGTGCCCCCACATGAACCTTATTTAAAAGCAAGCCGCACCAGGCACTGGTCTTCATGAAGGGTCACCAACCTCAAACAGAGTCACTGCTGGTACATTCGACCCTTTGTGTGTCCCTAAGTAAGAAAAAGTGAGCAGAAGCAGAGCAAAAGTTGTCAACAGAACAATGCTATTCCATCCGTATAGTCCTGGAGTTACTGGGGAGACTGAAAATCTGCACATTCAGTGTAACCTTTAATGAAGTCTTGAAGAGTTGAGTTAGATTCTTTGGATCAAACACGGTTTAAAAGTTGAGCGAAGAAACCACAGGAAACCTAGAAACAACAAGGTAGAAACAGATTTAACTAAGAATTTCCTTCCCTCGGTCTGTTTTAGTCACACCCATAATATAATTATAACCTAGCATTTGCATTTAATTACACAGTGTTGAGAAACACTGGATTTTACAGTGAAGCTAAACCAAAGACAGAGCTTTATTGCCAGTAGTTTTTGTACTTCTGTCGTGAGGAACGAATTCCAGAGCAGGCAAACACAAATCTTGGCTAAATAAGACAGAATGAAGATGTTTACAGTCATGCCGAACATAGACATATTTGCACAAAAAGATGGTACAAATAACCAAATGTTACAAATTTGCTTAGGCAAATAGTAAGCTCTCAATAAAGGTTAGGTGTTATTATCATCATCATATTTGCAAAAAAATGATTCAATATTTTTTTTGGCTTCCATGCTTATAAAATAAAATCTACAGAAGGGTTAGCATAAGGTCTTCAGGCTACTTTTTTACAGAAAAGCCACAGCATTCAGTGGAGCCATATACACCTCCTTTGGTGTTATTTCCCTTCCTTTTTTTCTGTCCTAAACTCCAGAGGTGTTAAAAAGAGGGTAAGGTCCCTCCTTGGGGTGGATTTTGTGGTACCAACCACAGGAATTTCGCATGACTTTGGTACGTAAGTAATTGCTATCATGAAAATTCCTGATTTTTCAAAAATAAATGATGCATAAAAGGCACATAAAAGTTCAGTTAATAAGTCCCAACGCGTTCAAGAACATATCTTAGCTCAGCCAATGGAACTAGTTTTTTATTCAGTGGAGACCTCTTAAATGCATTGCCTCAGTGCACAGTAAATCTATTCTTTTAGCAGGTTTATTCCTTTATCTGGTAGTCAATTAAGTGGCCTTTCATGAAATGTAGCAATGACATACATTTGTGGAGGGAGGTATATTCTTATAACTTGTCTGATTATCTTTGGGTTTTAGCATGTATTATTTATGAGTATTATTTCTTCCGCAGGTTTATGCCTTCAAGTAATCATGAACACATTTTAAGTATAAATATGAGTCTATAGCAACTGGAAACCACCATGGTTTTAACAAGGTTCATTATTGCACAGATATCTCATTCAATTTTGAAGGAATTGTATTTTGAGAATAAAATTTATTTTGTCATTTTCCCTCCTCACTTTCCAAATTGTAATACCGATGCTACAAAGAAAAGCAATCATCGCTGTTGCATGCATTCGACTAAGTTATTTCTAGCTATAGAAATGCCATCAGCTTGTTTCGTACATCTAAGATGAACTGAGAAAAGCTTTATAAATGCAACAGCATCAATGATAATTCCTCAACCTGAGAGGAACTTTACAGAATAAATGTCGGAAAATGTATTGATATACTTGTGGGAGACAGAATGTAATCAAACGGTTAATATTCTGGATATTCGAGTTTGGTTGCTGCTTGTTTTTGTTACACTTTCAATCTGGTGACTCACTTTTTCCCTGTTCCAAAAATAAAGAAAAATAAAAGTAAGTTATTATCGTATCTTCAGAGATCAAATCTTTACTTAACTGTTGCACACAAACAAAGCAATTGAAATATTAGATGGACTCAAAATTGTCATTACTCCCCTCTCCTCTGATCATTAGGCTGCCATTGTAAGCAACCGCCCTTTGTTTAACTAAAAAGTTCTTAAGTCACCATTATTTAGGAAATAATCAAGGTAGCAATGTGGCTGGAAAATATTATAACCCAACACTGCTATCATCTTTATATGTAGACACCAAGCCCAATCTACAGATGAATTAGCTGTTCTTAAATTAAGGAATATTATGAGTCAGTAATGCTATGACATTCTTTTTTATGGCTATAGCTTGGGTTATAATGTGACAAGAAAAAAAATGTAATGTTTCCAAAATGACAGTTTTTTAGATTTGTGTGGCCTGAGGTAGTTCAGCTGAACAATAAACCATAATTTGATTGATGGAAAATTGAAGTGGTTCATCTAATCTGCCAGTCTAGCCCAGCGCAGCTTTGGTTTTGCATGTATGATGATGTATCACAGTTTTAGAGATAATGTTGTTTGTATTAGACAGGAGATTTTTTTTCCTCCCACATAAAAAAGAAGAACTTTATTACATAGGAATGATCAAAATATGTCATGGATTAGCATGGAATCAAATTTGTTGGGGTATAAATTTGTAAGCCCAACTGTAGAAAACTAAATGATATAAATAAAGCTCGAGAGCACAGATATTTGTCGGGAGTAAATTGGCCATGTACTAGCTGTAGAATTATTGGGTCTGAGGTAGAGTGACATCTGCACTTTAGAAAAGCAGACTAGAGTTATTTCACATGTTATTTTCAACAAATCCTGTCTTGATCAAAAGAAATCTTATAAACACCAATTATATTGAGACTCCTAACCCCTAGAGAGAAAAGTGCATTTGAAAAAATAATAAAAGAGTAATAAACAAAGCTAAATACCTTAACCATATGCAAATTCAAATAACACATTGGTAATCAAAGAACATGAGGCTATTTATAATCAACTACTGAATATTGATGATTTCTCAGATTTAACCATGGCAAATTGAAATTAAGATCCCTGAGTTAATTTCAGAGTATAATTTTAAACAGGATGGTTTTAGTTCATCTGCTGTTATTAGCAGTCAAAACAACTTTTGAATATTATATATATAATTCAAAAATAATAACAAAGTGTCCAACTATTTTTTGTCTTTAAGTTAATACAGAAAATTAAACATTATAAATATGTGTCAAAGTTACTAAAATTTTACTAAAAACATCCAGCAATGCTAGGCAATGAATTTCATAATATTCCAGTTACATCTGTATCTCTCTTATACGTTACATCTGTAAGCAGAGAAGTATTATAAAGGGAAAAATTATAGGATTGGAATAATAAATTTCATACATCATTTTCTTCTCTATTCAGAAATTAATAATGATAACCAGAAGAGAAATCTTCAAATAAATTGGAGGACTTGAAGGACGCCTGGGTGGTTCAGTCGGTTAAGCATCTGACTCTTGATTTCTGTTCAGATTATAATCTGAAGGTTCATTATCTACTTGCCTTGTCTCTCACAACATGGTGGAAATAACGTAAGCTTTGGCTTGCACAGACCTGATGTGGAATACTAGCTCCATTCCTTACCGGTTATCTAACCTCTCTTAGGCTCAGTTTCTTCATATGTAAAATAAATTAAAAGTAATTTTTTTTAACATTTTAATGTTTTATTTATTTTTGAGACAGAGAGAGACAGAGCATGAATGAGGGAGGGGCGGAGAGAGAGATAGAGAGAGAGAGAGAGAGGGAGACACAGATAGACAGAATCTGAAGCAGGCTCCAGGCTCTGAGCTGTCAGCACAGAGCCCGACGCAGGGCTCGACCTCACAAACTGTGAGGTCATGACCTGAGCCGAAGTTAGACACTTAACCAACTGGGCCATCCAGGTGCCCCAATAGTAAACTTATGTAAAAGATTCAGAGAGGAGAGACTGATCAACATTAACCTTGAAGAGGACCAAGGTCCTAGGAAAGGTTTCAACAAGAAGACATGGTTTAAGCAGTCCTAGAGGACAAGCAGGCTGTGTATATACATGAAACCAGAAGAAAGGTGTTTCAAACAGAGGACATATAGCAAAAACTGACAGAGACACAGAATAGTACGCAGGAAGTGACTGCCAGTCTTTTGGTATTGCACAGTAACAGATGGAAGAGAGATAGATAATTGAAAGAATGTAATGTTCCATTTCAAGACATTAAACAAGTTTCCTGAAATAAATTCAGACATCAATTTTCCATTATTGTAGTTTCTAAGTAAATTTGCTTGTATTGTTCTGGAAAGCTTTGTTTTGATTTCCCCCCTCCTGGAAATCATAACATAACTGAATCATAGAAAATTAGAGATAGAAGAGACATCACACTATTGCCAAGACCACCATCAACAGCTGACAGAAACAAGATCTAGAGGTTTAGGATTTGCCACAATGCTTGACACTTCCATAACCATTTGCTCTATGAAGGTGTTGGTTTTTGGGTTTGTTTCTCTGTCGTTTTGTTTTTGTTTTTGTTTGCTCCTATAATGACCTAGCTAGGTTACCTTTTCTTAGACTTCAAAATAATCTAACAGTCTCCTTTAGAAAATTAAATATTTACAGTGATTAATCAGTTTTTACTTTTATAATGAGCAAATTATCCTAGAATTCATGAGAATTTAGTGAACTTGTTTTGCACAAATTTACACTCTGCATCAATTCTGTGAAATGTATTACAGTTATTTATGATATTTTATACTTACTTATATTTTCTTTGCATCGCTCCAACAATTCATCCTACCAAGGCCGCGTTTACTTTCATTCTACCACTTAGGTTTGGAGCACCTTCCAAGGATGCCCAACTTTTTTAGGTGTAAAATTTTGAAATAATATTTTCATGGTATAAGAATAATATCACATGCATATAATTGAGACAACATTGCAATGTTTCTACATTTTAAGATCCACGTGTTTTAATTTATATGATGATTATTGATTTTATGGTCTAAGATTTTCATAGATTTCCATAGGTTAAGTCAAGGAGTGGAAAGCCACAGTCTGCTGGCCAAATCCAGACCATTGCCTCTTTTGTAAATAAAGTTTTATGGAGACACAGCCATGTCCTCTTTTGTTTAATATCTTAATCTTCTTTCTCACTACAATGGCAGAGTTGAGTAGTTGTGACAAATACCCCAAAGGTGAAAATATCCATAAACTGGCCTTTTACAGTAAAAGTGTGCCAAGCTCTGGTGTAAGAAATTAATACTGATCATTATATCTTAATGGATACAAATATTACCTTTGGATAATTTTTGTAGGCATTAATTTTAACCTCAGTAATGTGTTTCACCACTAAAACACTAAGTAATCAGTAAAAACACTACCTTTTATGGAGTCAGAGTTGCTGTGACTGAAAATTGAAAGCATCTTACATAATGAATTAAAATAGGGGCACCCAGGTGGCTCAGTCAATTAAGCCTCCGAGTTTGGCTGAGGTCATGATCTCCTGGTTTGTCAGTTCAAGCCCTATGTCAGGCTCTGTGCTGACAGCTCAGAGCCTGGAGCCTGCTTTGGATTCTGTGTCTACCTCTCTCTGTGCCCCTCCCCTACTTGTGTTCTCTCTCTCTGTCTCTCTGTCTCTCTCTCAAAAATAAACCGTAACAAAATTTTTTTAAGAAGTAAATAAATGTTTGGGGTAGGGGTGTCTGAGTGGCTCAGTCAGTTAATCATTGGACTCTTGGTTTCTGCTCAGGTCATGGTCTCGAGGTTTCCTGGCTTTGAGATTCTCTGTCTCCCTTTCTCTCTGTCCTTCCCCCACTCACACTGTCATTGTCTCTCTCAAATTAAATAAATATACTTTAAAAATAAATGAATGGGGCACCTGGGTGACTCAGTCACTTAAGCATTTGACTCTTGATTTCGGCTCAGGTCATGATTTCAATATTTCGTGACTTCAAGCCCGAGTCAGGCTATGTGCTGACAGGTGGAGCTTCCTTGGGATTCTGTCTCCCTCTCTCTCTGCCCCTCCAGAGGGGCATTCAAGCTGTCTCTATCTCTCTCAAAAATAAATAAATAAATCTGAAAATTTAAATAAACAAATAAATAAAAAATGTATGTATGTTTGAACAAACCAATAGTTAAAACAATTTTTTTTTATTTTTATAATTTTTTTAATGTTCATTTTTGAGTGAGAGATAGAATACGAGTGGAGGAGGGGAAGAGAAAGAGAGGGAGACACAGAATCCAAAGCAGGCTTCAGGCTCCGAGCTGTCAGCACAGAGCCTGATGTGGGGCTCGAACCCATGGACCAAGACATCATGACCTGAGCGTAAGTCAGAGGCTTAATCAACTGAGCCACCCAGGCACCCCAAAACAAAAATTTTTAGTAGCTGAATACCACTTACAAAAAAACAGCTCATAAAGAAACTCAGTGTATATATATATATAGAGAGAGAGAGAGAGAGAGAGAGAGAAAGGAGAGAGGAAAGAGAGACAGAGACAGAGCTGCTCTAGTGGACACATGTGGTGGCAGTTCTAAGACTTACCTGCCCACCCTCCTCCCATCCCCAGGGACAAGTTTTGACATATGGCAGTGGAATGCAGGGCTCTAGGTACCGTGACATGATACTCACCATTACAGGAATTTGATGTCAATTTGTCCTAGGAATTCTTGTCACTACACAACCAGAAATAGTTTATTAATTTGACCGTCATTCTCTACAATGCCTCTACTCTTACTGCCTCCACTTGGCCACTCTCTCCCTGCCTGTAGATCTCCAGTCTGCTTTAATATACATAATTTACAAATAAAAGATATGCTCAGCCTCCCTTTTTTTTTTTTTTTAACATTTCTAACTACTTTTGTTCGAATTCAGCCAAGAGTCAGCCAAAGCCTTCACCTCTCTGCTATGTCTCTCAGCCATTCCAAAAGTAAACAGCATAAAAATCTGTCACTTACAACTAGGAACATCCATAGCACCAATAATTTATTGACCAAGAGTTAAACACTAACATTTCAAATTAAGTTTAAAATTATTCTAAGATTGTTACCTGTGCCAAATCTATTCTTGTAGTTAACAAATCTGTATCATTTCATTCTACTAACCATATTTTTAAAATAAAACCCTATTGTAATTTTCCAGAACACTTTCCAGGCTGGCAGGATGGCCTTTAAAAAAATGGTTTCCCTTGATTTCCTCCAGTGACTATACCCTGAGGGCACAAAACTGGGCGTTGCGGATAGATGAAGTTCCTGGTGCGGGAGAGGTGGGAGGTGTAAGGCATATCTTCTTGGAACATTAAATTTATTTAAAAAGTATTTTAGAAAAACAACATTAAACAAAGTAGCACCCTTTTATGTGTATAACAACACAGGGAGCAGAATTAGAAATTCATATTACTTTTTAAAAATACACAAGATAATGACAGGCTTCATGGATTACGCCTTTAAACCTTTCACTTTTCTCACCAACCCCTCCCCCTCCCCCTAGGAAGAATTTCCGCTTTGCCTCAGGATGCACTTCAATGTAAAAGTTTGCAAAGAACATCTGTATTAAAGACATTTTAGGTCTGGTCATCCTGGTCAAGTTACCTCGCCTGTTTACCCTTCAGCTGCCTCATTTCATAAATGAGAATATGGTATGACTCACAAAATAAGTAAATCACTAAACCATTATTGAAAAGCATGTAGAAAGAAAGCACAACTTACCATCTTGACAGCCCCCTCGTGTTCTACAAAGAAATAGAAATTAGAAGGAAGATACAGAGAAAGCCCTTTGGAACCCAATAAGCTGAGAATATCAAAAGAAACGGAATGCAAGGCGAAAAAAGATCATAAATAACATATTGCCAATTTCTTTATCAGGCTTACATGATGTACTCCTATCTTTCCATGAAAAGCCACTGCTAACTATATATACATGTGAAGATCTAAGTTCTAAAAAAACATGTACTTGTTCATTGACATCACATAAAAATAACTTATTCATACTTTTGTATACTTTAAAATGCATGTAGAGTCTACCTATCAGTACAAGGAATTCAGCGAACTTTGTTAGTTTGATCTCGGTACAGATATTTAGATAAAGAATCACACCAGTGGTTTTAATCTTTTAAGTAGAGACTGCCTTAACATCTGGAAGTTTTACAGGGCAGGTATTGGAAGTTGCTGAGTTAAAGAAGGCCTCTAACTATTCGGCACAGAATAAGACTGACACAATAACATTTGGATAAGCCATTTTTTTGTTAATTTTAGAAAACGTATGCTCCCAAGCAATTTAGGGTTTCTGTGTTTGTTGATATTACCTTTTAATGTGACAACCATGACACCATTTTCCAAAACAGATGGATTAATGTCATTTTTTTTTTAAATTACTTCACCTAGACAGGTGTTTCCTGTGTATGTTTGACATGAAATTAAACATAGCTCCAGATGTTCTGTTTGTAGCAAAGCCAGTTAATTTTATTAGAACATTTAATCACAGATCAACAGTGTAATAGAAGGGCAGCGAATGTGAAGCAGAGACTTAACAGAACTTCCTAATGAATTGTGAATTAGTTTATATAGGGAAATCTAGAGAAATACAATGCTGCTTATGTGAATCCTGTAAATGTACTGGTTTGGGCTTATTTTTCATGTGCTCTAACACTGTTACACGCAGAAGTTTCACTAGAATTGTAAAGTTTGTGGGGGTGCGCGCATGCGCGCGCGCGTGTGTAGATGCGATCATTCTGCAGCCACTTGGTGTGAGTACAATCGGTTGCAGTCCAACGTTTGTGGTGTTTTGTAAACGCTGCTCCTTAGACCAGAGTGGACTTAGTTTTCTCCCGTGTGGCTGGAAGTGCAGCGGGGAGTTGCTGATATTCACAAGGACTGCCCTGCCTTCCACTCCTGTCCTCAAGAGACAGAGGCGCGGAGCTCAGCTCTGCCAGGCTTAAACATCATTATGTGCCTAGTTATTTTTCCTCTAAGATTAGCTATAGATTTCCCATTAATTACAGCATCAGGTTGATTCATCATTAATAAAATAAATCTCAGTGAACTGTCACTGATTTCTTGACTAAAATGAAAACAAATGAAGAAAAACCGGTTCCTGTCCTTGTTACACTCTTATCAAATTTGTCTCTGCAGCAGCATGGTCATTCCAGAACCAGGACAAAATATTCATAATTTTCTACTTTGAAATATTAGTGTGCCCATATGCACTAATAAAAACTTAAAGCCTTGCTATGATTGATGTTTTTTGTTGGCCCGTCACCTCATTGTATAGAAGTTTGTTTTAATGAGTTTCTCTAATGAATATTTTATATTGCTACTTGGATGAATGGCATATGGTAAATGCAAGGTAAATTACAGCTCTTTAAATAAATATTTTTCATAAATTATTTATTTTGTGATGCCTGTATTGGTAAGATGTCATGTCAGATAAAGATTGGAAAGTATTTACTGTAATACTTATTTGTAACTTGAAGAAGTAAAATTTTTTAATTATTAACAAGCCTCCAATATACCCATGAATCTTATGGCAAAATTAGCATAAACTCTATCACATTACGAATACGTGTGGACAGATTCCATTCTAAAGTGCAAAAACAAGAGAGTATCTTATGTTTGTAAGAATTTTTATATAGTACTATACAAATAAGAAAAACTATTTCTATAAGGATTGAAAAGAGTGAACCTGGTAGGAACCAAATGTAAAGTGAGATTTAATGTTGAGAATGACATAATCTCTAAATTATATATTTTTAAAAGTATAATATAGTTATTTTAATTGATAACAACTCATTTTTCATAGTGTTTCTTATTTTCTTTGGGGATAATACATAGGTGTGAATGGATTTTTTAATCTAATACATATTAATAGCTGGTACTTATTGACGGCCTTTATAAACATTATCTCATTAAATTTTCATGATACCCATGAAAATGTGGTAGTATTATCCCTATTTCTACAAATAAGAAAATAGAGAATCACATGACTAGTAAAGATTTGAACCCAGAATAGATTGTCTACAATGCCTGTGACTTTCCAGTTATATTGACAAGGCCCCAAAATAAGTCATTTCCTAACAAAAAGATTTTAGATATGGGAAAAGCAAATATCCTCTATTACTACACTATTTTATTATTAATAATAGTAACAGCTAACACTTAGAGCGATTACATTGTTCCTGGTACTAAGTGCTTTGCTTTCATCAGCTTACTGAATCCTTATAACAATACTAACAGATGTGTGCTATCACGACCCCCCCCCCCATTTTATCATGGACGATAAAAATGAAGCACAGATTGTTTAGGAAATTGCCCAAGTTGCTCAGCTCGTAGGTACCCAAACCAGACAAATTGCGACACTGTGCCAAAGTCTGTGCCCTAAATAATGAAGACTACCACATTACATTGGAACATGTTCATGTGCTTCTCTCTCCCTTGAAAGTAAGCACCCTAAAGTTACTAGTGTTCTTATTCATTTGTGCGACCACAAAAGCTGCAGCATTGTTTAAAAACCAGTAGATGCTTAGTAAATATTTGCTGAACTGAACTGACTCACCAATGCCTACTGTTCACACATATATTCAAGATGGACTCTTTTTCAATGTTTTAGTTCTAAAAAGAAGAATAAGCAAGTGTTAACCACTGTGTGCTGAAATTCAGCCACATAGGTCCTATGCTTGCTCACCCAAATTAAATCATAATAATCATAATATAGTTTTGTATAAATATGCGACAACTGGGCAAAAAAAAGAAAGGAAAATTCACAACTTGCATTTTGGCTACTCTCATATTTCTAGTTTACTTACAGTTTTGTCCATCCTATTTTTTTACCTAGAAAAATGGCAGTTTCATGTGGTTCAGCCTAATATGCAACTGAGTGTCAGCTTTTACACCATACTTGGATTACCAGTTTATAATACAAAGCACCATGTTATGCTAAATTATACAATTTGATCTTTCTTTAGTAATTCAAAAAGCATATGAAGATTTTATGGGAGCTTCATATACCTCTTTACCAAAATGTCTGTTATTGAAACTATTGTAAGCAAGCAATCCAACATTTCTAGTTATTCTAATGCTGTCTTGATTTTGGAAAGTGGAAATTTACTTTATTGTACATGTCTTTTAGTATTGATACAGAGATACACATCTTGCATGGTTAAAATTGTACCCTCTGCGAGTTAATTCAGAGGCCCAAATGTAAGCACTGGCAATCAAGAACATCATGTAGTCTGGCAACATATTTTGGAACATATTGATTCCAAAATATCTAGGTAAACAAAAAGAATTCATCCATATGTTCTTGTGTTTTCTTTCCTCTCTGACAGATGGCATGCTTGAGAATAAATAAAAACAAATGCCTTAAATCAGAAGAGTCCTTGTATTTATATCTCAGTTCTGGCTAACGATATGAATATAAAAAAATTATTTAATTTATATATATTTAAAGTAAAATACAAGAAAACCCATAGCAAATTGTAATTGATTATGAAAAGGAGGAGAAAGCCGCAAAGTTGAGGTTACATTTTAGGATCCACTTTTTCCCTTCTTGTTCAATGGAAAGCATGTTAATTGTTTTGTGATGAACTCAAGCTACCGTTCTGATGAACATGTCATGTTTGAAAAGCCACATTGAGATACTTCTTGGGAGACAATTTTGCAAAATATTTCAGCCTTCGTTGCAATACACTAACAGCGGTCTTTGGTTTTTCTTATCGTATTTGTGCATAATGTCATCTTTTTTATTGCTGTTCCGGTGATCAGATACCAGAACAGATACATGAATACAATGATTAGCAAGGCAATTGATATTTACATATTATGTGACCCTTGCTCAAGAGGCAGGACATTTTCAAATGACTCCAGGGTGTTCTAAACTGGTTATTTCTGATAACTGGTTCGAAACTGTTGGCACCACTATACTTAAATAGGTAAGAATGACCACCAAAAATAGCTGCTGGAAAAACCAATGCAGTGCTGCATGCTTATGAGTGCAGAAAGGTTTCCAAGGAAGGTAGAGATTAGGAGTAACCAGTGGAGATATCTCCCCCTCTCATCCTGTTCTTCCTCCCCAGCGCCACAATCTGACTTTTTGTTTGTTTGTTTTGCCATATTTGAGACCTGAAGGGCAAATGCTGGCAGATGAGACAGACAACACTGGCAGAGAGGCGAGGACAGTGGCGGTGTTCCACGGGGATCAGTCAGCGCTACCCTCTGAGCTCCGTCTGTGTGGACTCTGCTATCTTCAGATTCCAAGTCCCCACAGGGCTGGCTACAGCATGACTGCTTTGATGTAGGGGTTTGAGCGCATGCAGGACATAATCACAGAAATGGATACTCTCTCTCTAGAAGAACTATAGGAATGGATATATTAATGCTATATGAACAAAGCCCCAAATTTTACAAGTCAAAAGTGTGGTTTATCCCATGTAATCATAGATTAGGGATCTCAAAGTAAGTGCTTAAGTAAAAGTACTTAATACCAAGTAAAATCAACTCCCTGAGAGTCATCCACTTTTATAAAGGAAGGATTATTTATCCAAGTTTTGAAGTAATATCATAGAATTAAGTGTGTGTGTGTGTGTGTGTGTGCACGCATTTTTTTAATTTCTCAGAAAATTTACATCCTATTTTGGCCAAATTCACTACCAAGCAAAAGACGCTCTCTTTTATGAATAGAAAATCCTGACTTAAGACATTTTATCTCTTTCAAAAGCAACCATAGACAAACAAGTGGTAAGCCTTAAGGACGGGAAGAGGTGGGAAGGGATGTAAATCAGAGGACTTTGACAATCACTGTCTTCAGACCTTGTAAATTACAGTGCTAACTCTACTGTTGGGAGGAGGAAGCAGTATCAAAATCACCTGGGAGCTCTTTTCAAATTATAGGCATGGCATCATTGTCCCCGCCTTCCTACACCATTCCTGTGGGAAACTATTATTAATAAAAGGTATGTTACATCACTCAGGTGTTTGGTGTGTATGCGTGGGGGTGTGGGCGGGAGAGGGGGAGAGGGTGGTTTGGGAATTGAGAATCCCCAGAGATGATACTGAAATTCCAAACACTGTGATTTGAAGGTTAAGACCATTTTAAAATGAGACTCTAAAGCAGAGTTCCTCAACTGTGGCACTCCTGACACTTTAGACGAATAATTCTTTGTTGTGGGGGCTGTCCTATGTGGTGTAGGATAATTCACAGCATCCCAGTCTTCTACCCACTAGATGCCAGTAGCTACCCACCCTTCTTTCCACCCAGTCAATACAATAAAAAAAAATCCCCTGCTCTTGCATTGCCAAAGTACCCCCCTTAGTGTGCATCATGCCCATTAAGTTCTACTAAGTTAAAAATGTATGAGATATAAAAAGGGGAAGGAATGTGGATTTGAACCAAGCAAGAGAAATCTTAATAAAATATATACTACCACAGTTAGAGAGCTAGATAATTATTGGGATATCAGATTCAGGAACAAAGGGTTCGCTCCACCAGTAGCGATGGATTTTGTCGGTATTGGAAAAAAGCAAGGAAGCATGGTTGCCTCAGTTCTACGCTAACTTAGAGAGGAAAGTGCTAATTCGAGGACACAAAGGTTGTCTCTCATGTAGAAGAGGAGTGCCCACTTTCCCTTGAAGAATGTGCTCTTTGTCCAGTAAAAAAGAAAAAAAAAATTTAAATCTTTTTTCCCAACAAGATAGTCATTGTGAAGATGTATATAATGTTTTGTGTGGGAACAGACCCCACACAATACCATATTGAAAACAGTCTTGCCCTAGCAAGACACTGACTGGGTCATGGAAAGTTTTTGATGTACCTAGTTTTGTAAAGGCTGTCCACCAAAAAATGCTCTTCAAGAGCCAAAATCCTTGGTGTAATTTCCTTATATTTACTATTACAAACTGGATTGAGTTATGAACAATTTATAAAAGAAAAACTACATATAAAACTGAAAAGATGCACAGCTTCAGTAGAAATTAATACAGCAAAACATAAACAGCATTAAAATCTGATTTTCACCACCTGTAAAATCGGAAAATGGCATATTTCCCTGAAACTAAGTCATCAATTGTAAAACATAATCATGATTTTATGTATCATGGAGAAAGTGAAAGTGCTACTGATTTCATTATTACATGTCGATTATAAAACATATTCAAATTTCAGAGCTACTAAAAATGGGGAAAAAGTATATCTAAGAACCAATGAAATCTATGCATGTAAAATGTATATGGTTAAATATTTCCAAGGGTATAGAGAATAGACATTCTCCTACAATACTTGTGGTATCGTAACTTGGTACTGATTTTGGAAAGAAATCTGACAGGAGAATCAAAATAATAAATCCATATACTCTATGACAGCAATCCAATTTTCAGAGATTTCTCCTACAAAAATGCAATCATTAGAGTTTAAAGGTATATCTGCAAACATACTTAATGAAATGCTATGAAAATGGCCTTAAGAACTTAGAAACAAATGCCTACCAAAAGATGTGGGAATACATACATTTCAGCGTAACATTGTAATTCTAAGCAGTCATTAAAAAAGTAAGTTAGCTTCCTATATACTACTTTGGGAACTGTTAATAATATTAAATATAAGCAAGGTACAGAACAAGGGTATCGCATCAACCCTTTTTTCCTATAAAGACAATTTCAGATGTTGTTAAAAGACCTTTTTTTATTCTATATACGTCTACATTTAAAAAAATCTGTTAACAATTTTATAACAATAAATATAGAATCAAATGCAAGAAGGAGGACAGAAGAGTGAGTATAGTATGGTACATCCAACTTCATAGGATCAGATCTACACACATATACGCTGCAAAGTTGTGGACACCTCTTGAGGGGACCTAGGAATCTGTAACAGTGCTCCCATTGTGTTGGAAAAAGAGGGAGACTAGAAAACAGAAGAGAACGTGTGATTCTTTGTATATATTTTTATACAGAATGTAAATAAGTAAAAATTTTAACTGGTGTACAGTTTTTCATTTTTTTTTAAATACATTTCTTTATCTCCCTTTGTTTATGTAAGTCTAGTTACATAACTTCAGATATCTTACTACCTACTCTCCCTTCTGGTTGGATTTACACTGTCAGGTAAGAGCAAGGAGTTGTAAGCAACCCAAGCAAAAGCAGAGTTGCAATGTCTGGACTCCAGCACCCGAGTTCAAATCCAACAAACATGGCTCAGCCAGTGTGACCTTGGGCAAGTCACTTCCTGGGTGCCATTTCATATATATTGATTCATTGAATTCTTATTCCAATGGGTAAGCTTGTTATTATTGCCAAAGATGAGGAAATAGAGGCACTACCAGAAATCAAAGCATCCTGCCGCACACTATTAAAAAGTTGGAGATGTGAGACAAGGAAAGCAAGTCCCCTTCTCACCTAGAATGGTTCCTGGTCCGTGGAAAGTGTGGCTCCCATCATCCTCTGAGGAGGAAATTCTGAGCCTTGGTGTATGGTCGGGATTCAATAAGTGTGTTGAATGAGTGATTACCAAAGACCCAGGTTCAGTCTGAAGCCCACGGAAAATACAAGATTGACAGAGTGACTAATATCTGAACAACTAGATTTATTTAGGTCTTAGGTTTAGAGTTTGGAACTGAGACCAGATAACTTCCCTTTTATATACAGGCAGCTCTTAAGGTGCCTTAGAACAGCCCTGGGGCTGTGGGGCGGGGAGAGGTGGGAGAGTCCGTTTATCTTCCAAGAAAGTGTTTTAATTCAAGCTCCTGATTGTGTAAGCATTTCAGTTGTATTATTAGCAAGGAAAGACCACTTGCAACTTGCGTTTATTCAGCAGCTTCATTAATCTCCCGATACTCCTTCAAGACACGAGTTGTTATTGCCACGGAACTATCCATAAAACTGAGGTTCAGAGAAGTTAAGTAACGTGCCAAAGATCACATAGCTAGTAAGACAGGACCAAGATTCAAACCTTCGTCCACCTGACTCCAAAGCCAGCACTTCTGTACAAAACACTGTGACCTAAGAGTACTAATCCAACGTCAACATGCCTACCCTGGTTCCCCAATTACAGCTAGATCAAGTTATATCTAGATCACCTAAGACCCACATTAATACAGATTTCAAGCCTCATTTCAAAACTGCTGAATCAATCTTCCTGGGAGAGAGGCCTATAATCACTGTTTACAGCAAGCTGCTCAGGCATAAACTATTAAAATGGCTAAAACTTCCAGACAAATGGTATCCTTTCCTCGTGGTTTATACACATTAATGATATATACACACAACATTTTTATACACACATAAAACTATGACTATTTTATGTTCTATTTACCTACACATATACAGTAATTAGAATTACAGGTATAGAACAAATATACCTGGCTGTATTTTTTAAACTAGAAATATAGAATTTGTACACTCTATATTTTTCAGTGAATAAAAAAAAAAATACTCGACAATATAATATGTCAGGGAAAGTGGAATTGATATTTTCATGTGGAAATGTGTGTATTTTATTTTGCACTGCTGTTGGATGGGCTGACAATGGGCCAGGAAAATACAGAGGTGATTTAACATGTAGCCAGAGCTTGGTCATTTGATTATCTTTATTTCTACCATTCAGCTAGAATATAATTAATAGATCACGTAAACAGTACTTTTGAAAATAACCTGTGGTACCCTGAAATGCCCATGATGCTTTCACAAATACCAAATTCCCCTTGAGAACGCCATTTGCTCTGCCTTGCAGAGCACTGCGTACTCTCTCTGAAAAGCTTCACATCCTAGATGGCAACAGCCCCTCAAATCTATAGCTGAGCTTTGTGTGTATAAAATGGAAAGTATCACTGAAAATTAGATAATTGCATTGAGTGGCCATAAATTGTACATTAAAAAAAAAAAACCTATTTTTTAAAAGTATTTTGAGGCCAACAGCTCCCTTTAATGCCCCTGGGCAGTATTTTCAGAACTCATTTGTTTGAGGGGTTTTTAATCTGAGGACATTGAAAAGTTACACCCGCTGTGCTGTCGTCAATCACGCCAGGAGGAAAAATAGTGGCATGATTTGTTATCTGTTATTCCCCTTGCTGTGGTGACTGACTCCCAGTGCCAGCTCTGTCCTTAAGGCCATCACTTATAGGGACCACTGTCTGTCAAAACCACAGCCAACTTTAAGGGCTGCCTTTGT
Organism: Lynx canadensis; assembly: GCF_007474595.2. Classification (NCBI taxonomy): domain Eukaryota; kingdom Metazoa; phylum Chordata; class Mammalia; order Carnivora; family Felidae; genus Lynx; species Lynx canadensis. Next base: position 57,727,535 of record NC_044320.2, on the reverse strand, counting down.
TGGAGCAGACAAATGAGTATGACCTTTAACAATAAAATAGGCACCTACTGAGAAAGATGAAACAGCAGCTGAAATTAAGAACACCATATAGCCATTTCAAACACTTGAGAAAAGTTAGGAGTTGAACTAAAACTTAATTATAAGAGTAAATGTGGGTGGACGTTGTCAATAATGAAACAGACATGGTCAGAAGTATCGATTTGCCGCCTGAACTAAAACTTCATCCAGGAATCATCCTACCTTTCATTAATAATGAATAGTATTGATGGGGTTTATTTAAAAGTCGGGGGAGGGATTAAATTATGATAGCTAAAGGTTGATTAGGTGGCCGTATTTTTCTGGGTGCAGAGCTAGACAATTTGTTTATGAATATTCTAGAAGGGCAAAGGCGAAAAAAATAAGAACACACTAAACCTTTGATTTACAGTAATAGCTACTTCAAACGATCTGCAGCAAAGTGCCTCCGCCTGGATGGGTATTGGCTGTGAACTGGCCATTGATATTTTGTAGTGTTTCAAAGCTTAGTGTAAGCATTCCAGGCACTGCATTGTAAAGACCGCAGCACAGTTTGTGGTTTTGAAAGGCTCTTGTAACCCAACCTGGCAAGTGGTCAGTGGAGACTACATTTTACAGAGAACACAAATCAATCTTATTGAGCACTTTTCAAGTAATATAATATTCTGCCTGTGACAATAATGAAATTAGTCTATGGATTTTGTTTAAATATTGAAATGCCATTTGAATATTTAATGAAACACAGTACTTTATAAATATGCATATTTGTGTGGTTTTTATAAAAATTATGTTATTGATTTTTACAGAGACATCATTAGGAATAATATTAAAATCCCCTTTTTTCAAAATCAGTTATATTTGTTAATTCAGCAATACCTGTTTGAGATAGTTAAAAAGCTAATGGATTTCCTACCTATAATTCTATCACCTCTTATTTGACGGATATTTGGGTTACTCACTGGTATTTCCAGTTCTCGTCCTTTAGTTTAGTGGTCTTTTAACTTCCCTGCCCCCCCCCCTTAATCTTTGGCCAATGAAACATAAGTGGAGGTAATGTGCCATTTCCAGATGAATGAATTTATTTACGCCAGTGAGATTTCAGGCTGTCTCTTCCCTTGCCATGGGAAAAAAAAAAAAAATGAAGGCAAAAGCCTCTACTGAGATGTTGGGGAATTTGGATCACTACCAATGGAAGGCAGATGCCTATAGGGTCTCCATGACTCCTGTGAAAGAGAAATATTTAATATTTGTTCAAATTCATTGAGACCTTGGAGTTATTTGTTACCACAGCATTGCCTAACTTATCCTGACTAGTATATTCTAAGCGTTTTTTTTTTAATTTCCAAACTATCAAAACACAATACTGTCATGACTTCTTTGGTATGATCTATTTATGTGTATGTGTATATGCATCTATGATTTTTTTAGCATGGGATATTTTGGATGCGATGTGTGACTTTTCTATTTTCTCTGACAGCTAGGTCCCTAGCACCACTTATCTGTGTACTTTATGACTTTCACTTGAGTTGGTCTGCCTCATAACTCTTCTAGCCCAAAATAAAATCAGAATCTCTTTCAAAAAGAAAGGATCTAAGGTCTGGGTTCTAATCCTAGAATTGGCTGCACCCGTAATAAGTCCAGGGTTCACAATATCACCTCTAGCACAGAAGTGTACATCCTCAAAAGTACACAGAATTTTTTATAATCAAAAGCCTGCACCAATGTAAAGGCCCAGGTTTTTAATAGGTTTGGAGTTTCAATTGTAACCTCACTCTGAAGTGGTTCTCCTTTCAGCGTAGGGTTAAAAAGCTTTGACAAAGCACCGCAGGGAACATTGGATTGCCCTCACCTGCATTGTACCTAGCTTGGGATGGATAAATACAGTCTCATTCTCTAATGTTCCCGACTGCCTCTAGGAACACTAAATTTTAAGAGAGAAAAACATGAATCCTGTATTTCAAGAGAGGTAGAACTAAGCCATTGTTAACTCCCCTTAAAAAGGATATTCAGTGGCCAGTTCAGTTTGCCCCTGAGACACCTAAAGCTGCATTAAGTACTTGTGAAGGTGAAAATCCACTGGGAACCCAATTCCAGTGTTTAAACCTCAGCGTGAATAGTAGAGTTCCTAGCAGGGTGCACTTTTACATGTCGTTATAAGCAGATTCAAAACTTACTGTATGCACTCGTGGTACACTATTTCTATTAACCTATAGCTAACCATAGTCTTCCACAAGATGAGCGATCAAAATATCAAGCATTACATAACCTCAGTCAAATTAAAGGAAACAAGCCAAATAGCATCTGAAAATCAAGGGTCTGTGCACTATAGGTCACATAGACAATGTTTGAATGATAAAATATAATAGATTTAAGCATTTAAAATCTATATGTTCTGTCTTCCTACCAAATATGGCATGATATAAATTCTCCAAATTTATTTTTAAATATATTGATATTTGCTATTGTTTAGATCATTTATTGCTATTAAATATCTTCCTCAGATAGGCATTTTATACATGTTACAAATAACTACTTGGTACCAGAAAATAGTTCAGAATTTACTCTGAACATGATAATTAGCGAACACATTATTTTATTTTATTTTATTTTATTTTATTTTATTTTATTTTTGTTAATATTTATTTACTTTTGAGAGAGAGAGAGAGAGAGAGAGAGTACAAGTGGTAGGAGGGGCAGAGAGAGAGGGGCAGACAGAATCAAAATAGGCTCCAGCCTCTGAGCTGTCAGAACACAGCCCAACACCGGGCTCAAACTCATGAACTGAGAGATCATGACTTGAGCCAAAATCAAACGCTTAACCTACTAAGCCACCCAAGTGCCCCTTTTTTTTTATTTTATTTTATTTATTTTATTTTTGAACATATAATTTGAAGTTAATATTATAGATACACGTGTATTTATTTCTTTATTTAAGAACACATGTCTGAAGGTAACTAGTTTTCAAAGATTTGAATTACTTTGCATGAAAAGTAAAAAGAGTCAAGCTTCCTCCTCAGTGTTATGCTTATTCTCTATTCTTTAAGCTTGTATTTACACAGCCTAACAATGATTTTACTAGAAATTACTGAGAAGTCTGCATTTCATTCAATATTGCTTAGCAAATGTGATGTTACTCCGCTTTAAAGTCAGTTTTAAACATAGCATCTTGATTGCTATTTGACAGTAATAGGTCAAGCATGAGATATTTTAGATCCTATTAAAATTTTTCAGGTCAAGCAAAGGTGACAGAAAAATAACCATTACAGGATCTTTATTGTATGCGATAGGACCACAAATAAACTTTGCATCCCTATTCCCAGTGTGTCCAGACTTGACTGAAAGCAAAAGGGTGTGCTTTCCTATTGATTTTCACATGTAAGCTAAGAGGCAAAATAACCCCAGCTCATTAAAGGTGCCAGTGTGGTGGATGATTTGGCGCCTTTTATATTCTGAAAATAAAATCAGCTAAATCTGAGACATATGGTGTGGCTGTTCATGGAGAAACAGCACAACTAGAAGTACACATTCTGTGGACCCCGGTTTCTTACGTATTTATGGCCTTGCCCATTTATTCTTACACTTCAATGTGTCCAATCTGCAGAAGGGAGATTTACTCTTGATCGGCGGCTTTGATACATTGCTTTCTCCCCACCCCTCCCCCACCCCCGCCAACAGCTGTACCACTTCCAAAGTTTGGCAAGGATTCCTAAATGTTATTTGTGAAAAAGTACATCTTTTTGGAAAAAGGAATCTATGAGAACTTTATGAATGGGAATATTTCAAAGCCTGCCCGTGAAGGATGAATGCTACATCCAGCCCTTGAGGAGACTAGGATGTAGTTTTAATTTTTTTGAAAATTTACTATCAAAAACCAACCAAATAAACCCCCTTCATTCATATAAAAATGAATGACTAGGACCATTTTCCCTCAAATGTCATATTCAAGGAATGTCTCCCCATTCCTAAAGGGTTCCTGCATTTTTCTTTCCTTTTTTGTGAGGTCATTTATCTCTGTCTCCATTCCGTACAAACTTATTTTACAAATTATACTTTTTGTGTCACACATTTCAGAGAAAGAAGATGACCCATGAGTAGATGGGAAACATTCCTTGAAATGATATTTAAGTTAAAGAATATGAGATCATTGAGTAAACTAAAAGCTCCCAGCACAAATTAGTTCGAATTTTTAAAGATATTTCAAAGTTAAAAATTCTCATTTATGTTCCTAAGTCATAGATTGCTCTCATTAAAAAACAAATATATTTTTCATGTTTAACCTCAAGATAACTGGGAAAAAAAGGATTTCAATAATGATTATTTTATTTTATTTTTCCAATTTATGGGAGCTTCTTTAAGAAGTTATTTACATTAGTAACCTCAAATTTCACAACTCTCTCTCCTAGCATCTATCTTTCCAGCATCATTTTCTCCTCATCCTATCCCTACCCTACGCCCAGATCAGTCTCCAATATCTCTCTACACTAAGGAGGTGATTTCTGTAAAAGTGGTAGTGAATAGGTTTGTTAAAAGGTGTGGGTGATCCTAATTCAGAAAAAATAAGTTGCACTATAGAAATGTAAGTAAAAAAGACATTTCAAAGAAATATACAGTGAAGAGACTTTATAGAGCCCTGCGGACAGATAACAACAATGCAAAAATCCAATTATTTCTATTGTAACCACCACTTTTCTCCTTTCTTATACTTCTCACCTCTTGAAAATCATAACCCAATCCTCGTTTTCATAAAAGAGTGCTTTCATGAAGATGGTGCCAAAGGTGATGAAGGAAGCCTCTGGCCCTCCCAAAACCCAAGCCAAAGCAAAAACTTCGAAGGGGAAAAAGCAGTGCCAAACGGCATCTGGAGTCAGAAAAAAAGATCCGTGTGTCACCTACCTTCCCGAAGCCTGAGATACCGCACCTCTGAAGGCAACCCAAATACTATATCCTGGAAAGAGCGCCCCCAGAGGAAGCAGGTCTGACCACTAGGCCATCAAGTTCCCCCTGACTACTGAGTCAGCCATGAAGAAAATAGAAGACAACGACACACTTGGGTTAATTGTGATTGTCAAAGCCAACAAGCACCAGATCAAACAGTCTGTGAAGAAGCTCTATGACATTGATGTGGTCAAGGTCAGCACCCTGATCAAGCCTGATGATGAGAAGAAGGCATATGTTTGACTGGTTCCTGCCTAGGGTGCTTTGAGTATTGCCAACAAAATTGAGATCATCTAAACTGAGTCCAATGGGCTAAATCTAAGCATATATATATATATATATATATATATATATATATTTTTTTTTTTTTTTTTTTTCGTACCACACACACACACACACACACACACACACACACACACACACCAAGCTAACTGGAGATATTTTCGTGCATAACCAAAACACAATTCTGAGAGGAACATTTTCTGAGGCCTCATGACATAACCCTTGGATGTGAATTTCACATACGGGACACAGAGACAAATCCAGGTTCTTTCATGTCAGGGAAGATTTACCTGATTAAATATTGAGACCTAATGTAGAGACTGCTGCCTCCTTTAACACGGTAATAATGGTCAAGAAGTTACCTTCTGGTGCTTATGAAATGGATGATTTTTAAATACTTTTAAGTTTTAAAACTCTGATTCTAGTCAACAACCGATGCTTAAAGAATCACCTAATCTCAGTGCTCAAAGGAATCTTCAAGGTCATCTTTAACATATCAACGAAATTCAAGAAAACACCTGAAGACCTAACGGGATCATCACTACGACTTTGAGATAATGCATAGCTCAGACTTTCTCCCAACCAGATTGAATGGGTCAGACAATGAGGCAAATGACATAAAATTACTTTAAAAACTAGACACATTGTTTTACGTGCTGTGAAAATGCTGATAAAGACAGAAATCACAATTGACTTTTTTAATGAAAATATACAGAAAATTTTGACATGTGTTAACTACTTATTATAGCAAAAATCTTAGATAAAGAAGTATTAAATTCCTTTATCCAATTCTTTCCTGTCTAGATCCTGTCTTCTAGCTAGAACTAACAACAAATAACACCGAGTCCTTTCCTTTGTGCATCATTGGTAAGTTCTAAATCTTAAACTGGGCCCTATACTTGGTTTAAAAGAAAAAAAAACCTATTATAAGATTAACATAAATGATATACACAAAATGACAAGAAGCCATGAACCACCTGCTTCATATTGACAGCCTCAAAGTTCTGTACATGCTCCCTTGTTTTAGAACACCAAGAATTTTTGTTTGGACTTTGGAAAAAGAACAGAACCTTTTCATCCCCTGGATTGGCTTTAGAATTCTATCATAATTAAATATGTGTTATAAACGTTCCACTGGGAATTTGTTAATGACTTAGGTCTGGCATAAATATGGAAGAAGGATCTTGTCATTACTGTTCCCCAAGCCCCTTAAACAAGCTACAAATTTGCATGAAGGTGAAGCACTCTTTGTGCAATTATTTCATTTTAGTGCATTTAACGAACACTGCTCCTATCCAAAAAGGATTTGAATCAGTGCATATAGAAGAACAATTTTTAATTGCTTGGGTGAGAGAGAGTGGGTAATAAGGATCCACTGAGAAATAAAATAGACACTGGCATACACACTATCTAGAATTTTTTTTAATTCATTATTTTCTGAAACTCAGACATGAATTATGTATTAGTGATAAAAAGTATTTATTTTTTATTTTTTTAATTTATTTTTTTAAGTTTATTTATTTTAACAGAGACAGCACGAGCAGGGGAGGGGCAGAGAGAGAGGAAGAGAGAGAGAATCCCAAGCAGTGAATAGCCTAACAAGGGGCTCGAGCCCATGAACTGAAAGACCATGACCTGAGCCAAAACCAAGAGTCAGATGCTTAACCGACGAAGCCACCAAGGTGTCCCATACAAAGTACTTTTTAAATCCATCTCCAGCATTAATTGATATATATGTGATTTTAGAATTAGGTTAACAAAATAATGTAATTAACATGTTTACACTGAGTTTGACTTATAGGGCTCAACTAAGAATAACACACTATTATCATTAACATTACTATTTTTCTATAAGGGTAGAAGGAAATCATTGCCGGCCAAATGCAGAAAGTTTATTCGAACAGCTGAAAACAAAAGCATATTCATTACCAGAAGTAAGCATGGTGTTGTTTTTTAACCAAATACTTACAATGAGAAATAATAAATGAAAAATGATAATGATATTGAGTTCATCCTCACAACAAGCTTATGAGGAATCTAATACAAATATATCCATTACAAGATTAATGAACTAAACCATAGCTCATTCCCAAAGGTCTACTGATCATATAGTGGAGAACTATATTAAAATATGTACAAATCCAAATCATCTTTACTCAAAATATCCTTTCCAATTGTTCTACCAGAGCTCTGAAAATATCACCATTTTTAGGTACAATGACTCAAACCATGGCATAATCCTTACTTGCAGCCTCCTTACCCTCCACCTAGAGAGATAGTGTCAAAAGTTTTTTTGAGGAAGGACTTGGTGTCAGAATGACACCAGTTTGAACCTAGTCTCTGTGGCTTATAAACTCTGGGAGCAGAGGCAGGCTGTTTAACTCCTCAGCTATCCTGATTTCCACCTATAAAATGGGCACAAGGCCACCCACGTCATAGAGTTTAAATTTAAGATGAAAACTGAGAAAACATGCACAACTCTTAATCCTGGGGCACAGGAGATGCTCCATAAAATGTAACTCTGTTACTATTAATTAATTCTCCAAAATGTCTCAGAGCTGCTATCTCTTTCTTGACATCGCTAACCCCCGGTTTCATCCTAAAGGGTTGTTATAATAATTCAAGAAAGAGATGATTTTGTACCTGGAATTTTGAGGGATCTGATTCCCCTTTCACTGACTACATCCCCTGGGACAGGGTTGCTTTAACAGGCTAGGATTCTTTTGCTCCCCATCAGACACTGTGTCTGCTTTGCTTTGCAGCCCTGTTGGCCTCTGCTACAGCCACCAGGTCACTCACTAGGACTGAGCAAGAATGCTCATCAGTCACACTCCCTTCAAGAGGATAATTCTGTGTGAAGAGGGGTAGGGGATTGCGTGGGGAAGTGAATCCCAGGAGAAAGAAAAGATCCTAAAGCAGCCCAATCCCCTGCAAGGCCCATCCTTTTGTTCTCAGTCCCCTGTGATAAGGTTGTTCCGAATAACACCTAGAAGCATGCATGCCTGCCTTCATGCTGTCCCTGTGCAGGTAAAGATGTCAGGTTCCCTGCCGTAATGAAACTTGGCTACGGTTTCATTCCCATTCTGGACTTCCCTATTGCCATTAATCAATTCATTCAGATTGCTATTTATTTATGAGTTCATTCACACAAGTATTGAGCATCTTCCCAGTGCTAGAGGTCAAGGACAGGGTCTGAGGGCTCATTATGTAAGTGGATAGACAGGCATCTAAATAATTAACATAACACAGCGGGACAGTAGAAGAACAAAGTGTAGAAGTAACAATGAGAAACATTGAACTGGAAGGTTGGGGTGGAGATTTGGGCAAATATCCACTAAGGAGTTGGAAACTTTTGAGCTGACTGTTCAAGATTAACCCAATGTTCTCAAAGCTCCCTGACCCCTGAAAGGCTTCCAACCTCCCTCAGGCTCAGCTAGCCTGTAACAAGCCTAAATGAGAGTGTTTCCTCGATGGACAAGTGAATGAATAAGGGAATTGAGTTTCGATCTAATCGGGGAGGGCAGTGTGAATTTTTGTTTAACCCTCTGAGCAAACAAAGTAGGAATGCATGTTTGGGGTAGATGATGGAGATCATGGGAATCTCCTTCCCCCTCTCCTGAAGTGCTCCAACCTCAGCAGCTCTCTAATAATTAATATTAACAAAATGAATTATTTTTTCTTTAGAACACGAACACTGGACTCAGTGTTCTGCATGTATTAATAACTACAGGATAGGTATTTGCCACTTCGTTGGAGATGTAGTTTAAAAATTGCAGTTCGGGGCGCCTGGGTGGCGCAGTCGGTTAAGCGTCCGACTTCAGCCAGGTCACGATCTCGCGGTCTGTGAGTTCGAGCCCCGCGTCAGGCTCTGGGCTGATGGCTCAGAGCCTGGAGCCTGTTTCCGATTCTGTGTCTCCTTCTCTCTCTGCCCCTCCCCCGTTCATGCTCTGTCTCTCTCTGTCCCAAAAATAAATAAACGTTGAAAAAAAAAATAAAAAAAAAATTGCAGTTCAGGGGCACCTGAGTGGCTCAGTCATGATGTGTCTCAGGGCATGATTGAGCCCACTGAGCGTGCAGCCTACTTAAGATTCTCTCTCTCTCTCTCTCTCTCTCTCTCTCTCTTTCTCTACCCCTCTCCCTCTGCCTTTCTCTCTTTCTCTCAAATATAATTTAAAAAAAAAATTGCAGTTCAGTGACATGCTTCGGTCACAGTAAGTGTGAGAGCAGAGATTGATTAGCACAGGGTCCAAACGGCTGTCTCTTGTGCACCCGGGAAGGAATCTCCCCATTCACTTCCACCAGCTGTTGGAGATGAAATGTGCACTTCCGTTCCACAGATGCCGGAGAAAAAGACAATGCCACTGAATTTCTATAAATGTGTATTGTCTCAGGTAGAAGATGGGCAAATATCCTCATCTAAATTAAAGGCACATATATGATGCTATGTTTCACCAAGATATTTAGATCTGCCCCTGCCAAGATAAAATTGAGACTGTCATTTATTGCCTTTAACAAAATATTTTTCTTTCATCAGAAAATAAGTAAGAAATGGACATCAGTCCTGACTTCTTACCATAGACATGATGCCTTTGTCTGCAAAATTCATGCGTGGAAAATAGTGAAATGGGAATCCCTTCATAAAGGCGATCTAGCAACTATGGCTTCATCCATAGTTCCATCAAAGGAGGGCTCTCCCAAATGACCTGGAGGCCTGAACAGCCTGAGAACCATTCTTTCCAACTCCGGGAAAAGAAGAAATTGTGGATGATTAGGAAGTAGAGCAGGTAGGATGCTTAATCAGTGGCAGAGCAATCAATAAACACCAACAGGTCAAATCAGTTAAATTGAATTAAATTGACCTTATATCTTTGGAGAAAAGCCTAAGGACAGAGAGAAAGAGAACAGGTTAGAGTTGACTGGCCTTGTAACAACAAAGGAAGTCCAGGAGTTAAGGAATTTCAGGTGAGAGCTTATTGAAGCCCAGTTGGAGAGATGTGCATCCTTGGTGTGAGGAAACTTCAAACAAGGGGAAAAGCAGTATTGTCTACACGATTATAGCATTTGCTCCTACAAAGATATCCCTGTAGGCTTTTCCTCAGCTCTCTGTCTCCCTCTCTCTATTGGTTCCTTTTCTCAAGCAGTAAACATAATCAACTCTTCTATTTCCAGCTCCCATCCAAAGCCATTCTTCCCCTTCTTGGACTTTCTTACCTCCTATTCTAGCCCCTGCCTGGCCTATGGCACACCACTGATTGCTATTCTAGAAAAAAAAAAATTGATCCTCATGTTATTCTTTCTGTGTCTGTGAAGTGACAATTTGCAATGGGTCTCTCGCATTTCTGCACATCTTATGAACAGAGGCACGGACTGCCTTTGCTCTGGACTACCTTTTCAAGAATGCTTGTATAACGGACAGATGAAAGTTAGGGATCACATCTCTATCAGGAGCAAAAGGCAGCTCTGCTGACTGTCCATTCTAGAACAGACCATGTCTCCCTTTAGGGCAAAGATTAGGCTGGTTTACTGCTCATCATAAAGGATGTGGGCTCCGTGAGCTCAGATTCCTTCCTCTCCTGTAACACAACCCACTGCATTTGCGTGCCCTGGTACCACCTGACTCTACTTTACCTTTCAGGAAATTGGGCCCAGAGAACTGGCACAGACTGACTCTGGCTACTGCTATTGCCGCTAATCATAAAATCATTTGTCTCTGACACAGGAGTCTGCAGTATTCCACCAGCAGGCAAGAAACTGTGGTAGGTTTGCTCATTAGTTTGCAAGTGGAGTAAAACCTCAGACCCTTTTCAGTTCCTCACAATGATCATGTGGTCACCTGCCCCAGATTCTGTCTCCTTTTGATTTTTTTACTGGGAACCGGCCAAATGTTAAGAGGTTTGCCCCCCAAATTGGCAAGGCAGAAGAAAAAAAAAGGAGAGAAATTTTACATGTTCTCAAGCCTGGAAATCATGCATCTTTGATCTATGGGAGACTATCAGTCAATAGGACCTGAAGCTTAAAGTTATAAACAAAATTGCTTTAATGTGTCAAAGATATTAAGCTTAAGGATCTTCCAAAATCAGCACTCTTCCAGCATGAAGAAAATTAAATTCTAGAACTTTGAACATATATTACTAAAAAAAATTACTTAGTCCTATGTAGGTGGCAAAATAAATACCTCTTCAGGCTGATACACTTGCTACTTGGTTCATCTTCCTGCTTTATAAAGAGATGAATGTATGTTACAGAAACAAATTCTTATTTTTGAGGCCATGCATTCTTTCCTTACCAGTCAGCAAGTCAATCGGCAATTTTATAGAATGTGAATTTTTTTTTAAAAAAGAAATAGAATGGTGGTATGTTTATATTAGTAGTATGCTCCCACAATAAAAATACAAACATTGCTTCTTCCAATCTTGATCTGTATTTACTGATAAAATTTAGAGTGTCGGGTTACATTAAGTTAAAAAAAAAGTGTGTTTCCCCCTTCTTTATCATACTTGGTGTACTTCTTAATTAAAGGTGAGTTGTCAAAAATTCCTTTCTTGCATGAGTTTTACACTTATATTTATTATTTTAAAATATCAACAAATGCATGATTTTAACTTTTTACCAACAAATGTTTTATGAGAAACTGTTCCAAGGGTAGGTGACAAATACCAGACAGACAGAAGTGAACATTGAATAAATAAAAGAGGGTTGCATGCCCATGGTGGTCCCAACCCACTAATATATGCATGCAAATCTGCAAACTAGCAGAAAGGTGAACTAAATAATGACTTTAAACATTTGTTACTAACACATATGCACAGTATTTAGGCAGTTCGTCTCACCTCCTCTAACGTATCTCTTAAAAATGTATTATTAAAATTTTCAAACCTATCAAAAGTATAGAAGATGTGAATCTATGGGAACTCACCCAGCAGCTACGTCCATGTGGCACTTTAAAAATATATATATATATGACTTTGTGAACTGAGATGGAAGATAGTAAGAGCAAAGCGGTAACATCCCTTTCTTAAATGATTTTTTAAAGAAAGAATTTTTTTTATATGTGGACAGAAAAAAATGTGGGCTAAGGAAATCACAGAGGTAAAGTGTTAAGGAAAAAAAAAGAAAGATTTCCACTGGATTGCAATTTCCTTAATGCAATATTTCTAAAACTCGTACTAATGACAAATTACATTTTATTGAACACACAAAATATTACATATATTAACCAGCTCGAATCCTGAAGAAGTCTTAACAAATGCATAGGTTATTTTATATTTCCTTTTTCAGATGAAATCTGTAGTTCATTCATTCATTATCAAAATAAATATCAATTGAACATCTGCTACGACCTGCCCCTTCCAAGTATTTTGAGAGGCACTGGATTTATAGCATTGGAAAAAAAATATGCGTCCTAGTATTAGGAACATCTTTTCTCGATACCTCTAATAGATCATGTATTCCTCTCTTAATACTCAAAATTTCATTATTTGCCAATTTTCCTTTTTCCATTTGAAAACATAAGCTATTTGCAGGCTGTGATGTTTAATTTTATGTGTCAACTTAAATGGATCATGAGTACCCTGATATTTAGTTAACTATGATTTGTGGGTATGTCTGTGAGGGTGTTTCTGGATGAGATTAGCATTTGGATCAGCAGACTGAGTAAAGCAGATTCACCTCCCCAGTGTGGGTGGGCTTCATCCAATCCAAAAACAAGAAGGCAGAGGACGGAAGGATTTGTTCTCTATGCCTGAAAGCTTGAGCTGAGATACTGATCTCCTCCTGCCTTCAAACTGGGACTAATGCTACTCTTGGCTCCTTTGGTTCTAAGGCCTTTGGTCTCAGACTCCGCTACACCTGGGTCTCCAGCTTGCATCCAGCAGATCAGAGGACTTAGCTTCCATGGAATCTCTCTCTCTCTCTTTCTCTTCTCTATCTCTACCTCCATATCTCTATTATATTGTCTCATATTGATTATGTTTCTTTGGAGAGCCCTGACTACTACACAGGCTAAATCACATTCCATATTTCCTTGTTCCACATAGCTTTACTTAGTAGGTGGTCAATAAACACGTGTATGATGTGTGTGTGTATACATATATATATATATATATATGATGGTTAGAGATAAAGACTATAAAGACTGGTCTTTATCTCTAACCATCTTTTATTATACTATGCTATAAACTCATTTCCTCAATTTTAACTGAGATTATTTACTATAACCTTCATGTATGGACTCAAAATAGATAAAAAAATGTTCCCCTGATGTTATAATTCCATTTTTTTTTCTTGCAAAAAGAAGTAATTCTGTGATTCAAACCTCTTAAAAGGTTAACCTCTGCAATTTTATATTTCTCTTAAAAGTCAGGATCCTAACCTAACCCTAATACTTCCAAAATTCCTTCCTTAACCTAGGCATATGCTTTCATTAGAAACCATAAGGAATGTAACTAATATAAGTAACTTTAAAGGACATGATCACTGACCTCCCTGCATATAAACATAAGTGATTGATTTATGGGAAAGAAAATGTTCACAAATAATCAGTGCATATACCCATTTTGACCAATGGAAGTACAAGCCAAAAGCAATGTTTAATAATATTTTTGTGCTTTAAAAAGGGATGCAAGGGGCGCCTGGGTGGCGCAGTCGGTTAAGCGTCCGACTTCAGCCAGGTCACGATCTCACGGTCCGGGAGTTCGAGCCCCGCGTCAGGCTCTGGGCTGATGGCTCAGAGCCTGGAGCCTGTTTCCGATTCTGTGTCTCCCTCTCTCTCTGCTCCTCCCCCGTTCATGCTCTGTCTCTCTCTGTCCCAAAAATAAATAAACGTTGAAAAAAAAAATAAATAAAAAAATAAAAAATAAAAAGGGATGCACACGTCACCACAAATCTTGTTTTTCTCTCTACATACCTAAACTAAACAAATTAAGTGGGGGGATCAAATAACTTTGTGGAGAACCCAGGTGAAACCTTTTCTTTAGTGAAAGTAGACCTTGGAATACAGTTAACCTAATTAGGTAAGCTTGTTCTTTACATGTCATATTAACTAACATAATAAATGACATTCTCTAGTGTAGGACATACTGAGAAGCCTCAGGTTACCCACGGTGCTGTCCTGAATGGATCTTCTCAAGAGGAACAACATATCCTCTGGGTCACCATCGCTTTCTGTGGGGAGAGGGGCTGCCCGGAATGGAAAGTACCTACTGTGTGACTTGAGAATTGAGTGAGGAAAGGAAGAATTCTATTATTAGTGTCTAGACTTGAGTTTCATTAAAATATGTGTCAAATGTTTTTAATACCTCTCTGTCTTGTTATATATTTTTTGTTGTCCTGAACACTATTTTGTAGCAAAGTTGCTGTCTCCATCTTGTCTCCATCTTAAGCGTTACAGTAAAACTCTGATGCTAATTATTAACAGAAAGTAGTCATACATGAAACAAGGGACCTGGTTATCTAGAGAAATTATCACTTTTCAAATGGGGTAGATGATCAGACGCCGTGCTGTTTTTCATTCCCAAGAGAATAAAGGTTTAGGTAGAATGCCAAATGGTATTAAATGCCTGGCGGGAGTGTTTGATGCCCAACTCTCTATCCCAAAACAACTCTAGACTCTAGCTTCCACCAAAAAAGCAGACAAAAAAATCTTTCCTTTGTATCCCCCAAATGCCTGACACTATTGCAGCTAGCTAGTTAAGCTTTGGAAGTATCACCCTAACCCCAATCATTTTACTTGTCTTTACGTCATTAAGGAACCCCAGAAAAGGTGGAGGCTCCCATGGAGACTTCCAATGAATCAGGGTACAGGAACAGCTTGTAGGGGATCCCAAATAAATGCACAGTTACTCGGGTAAAGTGCTGGCAGATTATACTTGCTTGATGCTTATAGCCACAGCAATGACTAGAGTAGCAGTTCTCAAATTTTAGAGTGCATTAGAATTACATTGTGAGAAAGGGCAGTGAGGCTGATGCTGATGCTCCAGGAATCACGTTTTGAGAACCTCTGGGCTAGTGTAGCATACAAGTTGAGTGTTAGGCTTCTCTAATATAGTTAACAATTCATAGATCTGAGGTCATCCATAGCGTTTATTAAGTCTAAACTGTGATAGAAACATCACGGCAGTGGGTAGCCTCAATATCTACAGAAGACTTAGTGTGGAGTGGTTGGTGAAATGAGGTATAGTCTTCGCTGTTGTAATTGGCTTTGAGGTCATAACTGATACCCATAATCTCCATCCTTCACCATGTATCCTAGATGTTTCTTACTCTTGACCAGCATTTAGCAGGAAATTGCTTGCTTGGACCTTGATCTCCAAAGAAGTCAGAACCCTTAGTTCTTTTACCTTGTTAGACCATGTTTGCTGCAGTCACCTTCCTATAGTTATCACTAAGCATGAAAACACCAAGAATCATGCCAGTTAATCTCCTGGGCACTTCCATCATAGAGAACTCATCTCCTATATGGTAATCTTCAGTACATTATATTTAACTATGATACTGCCAATTCCATATACTGCCTACCCCATGAATTTGTAACTCTGAAGAGAGAGCAGCATCAGTGCAACAGAGGTAGATACGATGGCAAACTGTCAACTTGTTCATTTAACTACTTTGTACCGTCTTGTTTCTGTGCCCATCCTAAATTATGATTCAGAGAATGTGATGATAGTCCATTCATGACGGACAGCTCATTGTCCCAGGATCGGGTATTCAGTTTCTACTGGGGTCTAATGCCATGCCTGTAGGCATGCCAAATGGTAAGTAGCCCTCTTCTTTAGACAGCATGGCCTTGCTCCAGAACCATAACAGTCTGTCCTGTGACCCTTCTACTGGGTCCGTACAGCATCCTAATCTATGACAGACACCTCCAGCAATATCTGATATGCTGAGTAAGACAACATAAGTTATCGGAAGCTTGAACTTCAGTATAGACTTACCTCATTACTCTGGGCTCCACTCAAAACTGGAGGTTTTCCAAAAACTCAACATATGAACTGGAGCAGAATCCCCAAATATAGTGTGTCACCTCCAAATTCCAATGAGGTCCATCAAGAACTCCATGACTTTCATAGTTGTAGGAGGTGCAAAGTTCAAAGCTTCCCATTAATTTTATGGGGGATATCTCAGTGTGGTTCAGAACATCAGACACCTAAAGAAATTCACCCATATGACAAGCCTTTAATTGTATGGGGTTATGTCTCATCTACTGTTATTTGCCTTTTTCATTAGACTATCCAAAAATAATTACCAGCTTCTTTTCAATGTTGCAATTAGTCTGATGTCACTAAGAGTGACCATTCAGTAGTGGACTGGCCTGTTGTTATGTGAAATATCAAGAGGGTAAAGATCTCTGTGGTCTCTATCACCACAGAGACTGAAAGATATAACATTGTCTCTAAGAAGAAAATAATATCTATGTGGAACAAGGTCTGTGTGTCAAAGTCCTATATGGGTGCACCTGCATGAAGCTGACTGTCACAGCAATGGCTAGTGTATTAGTGTTCTCCAGAGTAACAGAATATATATATATATATATATATTCTGTTATGTGTATATATATATATATACATATATATGTACATTTTTTATCATATATCTCTTGATTATAAGAGATTTATTATAAGGAATTGGCTCACATGATAATGGAGTCTGTCATTTCCAAATCTGCAATGAGACTCAAAATGGCCAATGGTGCAGATTAATTCTGGAGGAAGTCTACTGGAAAATTCTCTTGCTCAGGAGAAGATTATAATTTCGTTCTAGTCAGGTCTTCAACTAATTGGATGAGGCCCAGCCACATTATGGAGGGCAATATGTTTTACTTTCCCAATTAAAATGTTAGTCTTATCCATAAATACCCTTGAAGAAACACCCAGAATGATCTTTGACCAAATATCTGGACACCCCATAGCCTAGTCAAGTAGATACAGAAAATTAACCATCTGGGCTAGGATGAAAGATAAACCAAGAGGGTATAGGGGAGGGAACAAGAAGGTATCCAGTACACCCTCTCTCTCTTGGAACTTTCAAACTGAAACAAGGTAAAAGTGATAGATAAAAATAAATACATGGTATATAGAGAGTAAGCAGTGGGAACAATCTGCCCTGAGTATAGCCAACAAGAGGGTATAATCTCTGTAGAGCAGCTAATAACAGTAGCAAATTGACTGCAAGTTAGTCTGCCGTTTTATTATCACCATGTTCTAGCAATTCTAAACAATGTGAAAGATAAAATTCTCTTTCCTAAAAAACATCTTTTATAGGTCTAAATTCAAAACAATTGCTGCTGTGGTTCCTATTGAATTTTTGTAGTATGCATATACAAGTTTTCCATTAGAAAAATTTATTTATCCTTTCATGAACATTGTATTCTGTGTCCAAGTTAACCCAAAGTCCAGTTACACAGATCACCCCTGCCACACATGCACATTTTGTGATGAAATTTGTAACTGTTTTGGATTAATTCAACCTCTCTTCAGATGCTCTTTGGGTCTCCAACCCCTGTGGCATTGCATATCCTTGCATTTAAGCATTAGATTTGAAGTGAAGTGATCACATAGTGATGCTAAAACTAAAAAAATGGCACTTGAATTACTTCAATTTTGTCATTTTGTGTGCAAATTAGTCTCTGTACCTTAGAGAATTTGTTCTTTGGGAAATACTGCTCTGCTACTTTTTTCTGTTTTGTTTTGTTTTGTTCTGTTTTCTGATTATTATTATTGATTTCACTTCATGATTATTGCTGAAAATAATAGAACGGGATAAAAATAATCCGTTCTAAGCATGAAATAACTGAAAAGGGGCTAAAAATTATCTTCTTCTGTGTCAAAGGCACTACACATGCTGCTAAGAATGTTCTATGTGCTCTCTAAGTATAAGGGGACAGGAGAGAATGAGACTCTAGTTGGGGAGTAAAAGAGGAACACAGAAAGGACAAGAGATGCATCTCTGTTAAGCATTAACACACAGAGTAAGTTATGAACATGTATTCTTGAGAACCATTTATTCTTTTATTCATGAATTAATAAATTCATTCATTTACCCATTAATTCAATAATTCAGTGAATATGAATTGAGTTCCATCATATGATAGGCACTATGTGTTGTGATGGGGACCCACAAGTGAACAAAACTCAATCACTGCTTGCCACCAACTGAACATGTCTCCCCAAAATCCATATGCTGAAATCTAATCCTCAGTGTGGTGGTATTAGGAGATGGGGTCTTTGGGAGGTGATTAGGACATGAGGGTTCAGCTCTCATGAATGGGATTAGAGACCTTATAAAAGAGACCCCAGAGAGCTCCCTTGCCCCTCCCATTATGTGAGGGCACAGCACAAAACAGCTGTCTGTGAACCAGGAAGCAGGCTCTCAATAGACACCAAATCTGCTGGCACATTAATCTTGGATTTCCCAGCCTTCCAAACTGAAAAAAACAAGTTTCTGTGGTTTAGAAGCCACCCAGTGTATGGTATTTTTGTGACCACAGCCCTCATGGGCAAAGTCACTAATCTCTGAGAATTCACAATTTATGGCAAAATCAAGTAACAGGCAGTGCTGTGAATGCCCACAAAAAGGGTGACCTGTGTGCCCTGAGGTGGGATTTGAGTACATTGTTAAAGAAAGCTTTCAAAACTGTAAATATTTATTTACCGTTGATTGCCAGTACATAGCAAAATGCATGCCACGTAGTAGATATTCAGCAAATATGTAACACAGTGAGTCAGGAGAAGAAGGGAGGAGCAACCTGATATGGGTTGAAGGTGGATCACATGGGGAAAGGGAGAGATAAGCAGAGAGGGAGAAGGGGCTAATTATTACAGGCCTGTGTGCCTTGCAAAAGATATTGAGATTTGTTATGATTATAATGCAGAACAGCTGAATGACCCATGTGGCCATTTGCAGAATTAATATAAAAGATGCATTTTCACTTCTATAAAAAGATGTTGAAGTAGAAATTGTTCATGATCAGGACGCCTGGGTGGCACAGTCGGTTGAGCGTCCGACTTCAGCTCAAGTCATGATCTCACAGTTTGTGAGTTTGAGCCCCACGTGGGGCTCTGTGTTGACAGCTCAGAGCCTGGAGCCTGCTTCGGATTCTGTGTCTCCTTCTCTCTCTGCCCCTCCCACTTGTGCTCTGTCTCTCTCTGTCTCTCAAAAATTAATGTAAAAAAAAAAAGAGAAATTGTTCGTGATCATAAAATATCAAAATAAATTATAATAAATGCATGCTTTGTATTATTGTGCATCCATTAAAATTATGGCTTTTGTAGAATAGTTAATGACAAGATAAAGCATAACTAGACAAAAACAGGAAAATTAAAAAATTATTTGAAATGATTTGTATGTGTTTTCTTGGAAGAAAAGAATCTAGGGAAAGTCTTTTATTTTATTGTTTTAAAGTTTATTTATTTATTTGGGGGGAGGGGTAGGAGCAGTGACAGAGGGAAAGAGAGAATCCCAAGCAAGCTCCATGCTATCAGCACAGAGCCCTGCACAGGGCTTGATCTCACAAACTGTAAGATCATGACCTGATCTGAAATTGAGAATTGAATTCTTAATCCACTGAGCCACCCAGGTGCCCAGAAAGTCGTTTAAAAATATTTACTGAATGCCTACTTGATGCTGAGCACTCTTCTCAGGGTTTCAAATATGTTAATTAAAATTGGCAAAATTCCTTGCTCTCATGCAGCTTAAAATCTAGAGCAGGAAGTGGCTAGGTGAGAAAATAAAGATAATGGAGAGTTGATAAATACATAGAAAGATAGATAGATAGATGATAGATAGATGATGGATTGATAGATAGAGTTGTAAAAAAAGATGTTGAAATAAAGATTTTATATATAAGATTTTATGTATAGTAAATTAAAAGTGATAAATGCTATAGAATAAAAGAGAAGGGTCAGGAAAATTAGCAATATCACCAAGAGGTGGAGAAGATGACAGGATATGTGTAGTGGAATTTTGAAGGAGTTGCCCAAAGTAGGTTTTATCATGAATGGAAACACACCAAAATGCTTGTGTAAAAACTGTATTTTTTTTCTTATTTACTTACCAAAGGGTTTAGAATAAACATGTACTACTTTTAGAGACAAGGAATAAAAGGTTGTGACTCACTGTTTATTGATGTATCATCAGTCTTTATTCTGTCAGACAGTATCTATGGAACCAAGGTATGAATTAGAAAATCAACAAAAGATTTTTATTTTACAGATCCTGTAGAATACTGCTACTTACATGTCTTTTATAAGTGAAGTAATAAATAGTCTAAATCAAAACAGGGACATTGCTACTTTCTTCTACAGTTTATATCTAAATAATGTGACTGTTTCCCATCTGCCCTAGCAGATAAGCATGTGAAGAAGGTACAAGGCTTTTCTAGACAAATGAAACTGTTTCACCAATACACGATAATAGACATCTCCCAAATACGTGGAGACACCGGGCTAATTATCTCCAGAGATATCTTCATATAATCCATCCCAGAAGTAAAGTGTTGAACTTAGACCACGCCTTGGATTTGTCTTAAACTGATCCACCAGGGAGGGGGAGAGGATGGTACAACAGATAAAACAAGATGGCAAAATGCTCAAATTGTGTGATATGTACCACTCCCTTTGGGTTCAATATACAAGTATTATGTTTGGAATATTTTTATGATAACATGTTATAAAAATAAAGCCCTCAATTTTCAATATTTAGAATTATTGTCAAATGCTAAAGCAGTCATAATAAATCACTGCTTCCTCAGCTATTGGGGACATATATTGAAAATCAAATGTTTTATATATTTCATAATCAAATCACCTTATGGTCCAAGTGTCTAGTTGATAATATTCACTTTTGAATTATTTTTAGGTCAAAATAAAGTCTTCCATGCTTTTTTAAGGCAGTACACCAGCATTTCATTTACATTTGAGTCCCAGTAGGTAAGAAAATTATACCTCCTCAGTTTGGACTTTGTCTACATATATACTTATAGCCCATATTCCTACAGAGGTAGGATGACCCTCCGCCTCAGCCTGATGTCTTAGACTCCTTAATCTTAATGCCCAATGTCATCTTGGCACCTGTTTCCATTGGTTTTGAAGTACAGTAGCTTTTATTTTTTCTACTCTTAATCCCCTTTATCTATTTTACCCATCTCTCCACAGTATCTTTCTGTAATCAACTCTGAAACATATCATGATTGAGGCATTTGTCAAAGAGGTCCCCTTTGACCTAACCAGTATCCAGCAGCAGCATGATGGAAATAGTTTATTGGGGGGAGTACATATTTCCAGGTTCTCAGAGCTAATGACTATGAGCAATCCAGACCAAATCATCAGGAGCAGAGAGGTGCTTCAAACAGCTAGACACCTAAGGAGACTCAGACATGTACACTGTTACTCTGTAATGGATCCTGGTCTGGGGGAGCAAATCTCAGATGATTTTTGGGAGCCTCCACTTCTCCCCATGCCCTGCCGTCAGAGCCTACTAGCAACATGCCTGAAAATCAAACAAAGTTGGGTTTATTCATTCATTGTCACGAGGGAACTTGCACACCTAGGGAACTTCTGCTACTTCATCAAGCAGGAATTGGAAAGGACCTCCAGGATTTGGGCCGAAGGTGATTTTGAGGGAGAGTTCAAGGCGGCAGGATTTGCTCTAGATTGGGTGCTCTTAGAAAAGGGGGGTAATCCTATGATTAAATATCTTAATAATTTTCATAAAGAAAGAGGGAGGGATAAAGCAGCGCTGAAGCTGCAATTGGTGAAGAAGCAGCATTCTGTCCTGTTAGCTGATAGATGAGGATATTTGGTCATTTTTAAGGTTTGCACAATGACCTTCTACTTGTTTGTGCTCAAAATAATATGAGAGTAGGCTTGTTTTTGTCTCACAACCATGTTCACAAAACAACATTGTCTGACCATCTCTTAAGGTGGTTTATGTTACACAAGTAGGCTCCAACCAACCCGTAGGTGACGGGCCAGCTCCTGGCAACCTCAAGGCATGTACGTTAGGCTCAGCCATTAGGGATTGCTTTGCCCCTTCTCAGAACTCTATTCTCCTATTAGCTTGAAATATTGTATAACTATTTATGTGAATCAAAAATGATCAACATAGACAGTTTCATATGGTTTAACCTACATTAACGTAGATCAAGAGGATGTTATACTTAGTCTACAATATCTTAAAATACACCAGGTATGTCTTTGTTATATTACAAAATGTAAATTATGGATGTTATTTTTAATAAAGAATCAATATACATAAGGGTCATATCAAGAACGTGATCTATATTCTACAGCCTAATCTAGTAGAAAGAACACATTTAGGCTTTGGAAGACTGAGTTCAAGCTCAGATCACAACATATTACTTATATAACCTTGGATAAATTGTACAATACCTCTAAATCTCCCTAAGATCACTTATAATTTTTTTTATTCTTTATTTATTTTTGAGAGAGAGAGAGACAGTGAGACAGAGTGTGAGTGGGGGAGGAACAGAGAGAGAGGGAGGCACAGAATTTGAAATGACATCCAGGCTCTGAGCTGTCAGCACAGAACCCGAGGCGGGGCTCGAACTCACCAACCGTGAGATCATGACCTGAGTCAAAGTCAGACGCTTACCGACTGAGCCACCCAAGCACGCCAAGATCACTTATAAAACATGCCTAACAAATATAAATCATTCAATAAAACCTAATTCTATTTCCTTCCCCCTAAATCTGCAACTTAAGACAGTGTCTATGATGTTTGCTCAAAGTTCACTATGTAATTATCATAAAGAGCTCTTCCTAAAGAATATGTTTAAAAATATATTTAAAAAATTTTATGTGACTACATTATAGCTGGTATCACATAAAACTTTTCTCATCATTTTATTTCCCTTTACACCCTAGTTGTCAGAAATTTCCCTTTTGGAAAGAAATACAGTGGCCCATGCAATAAATGTTTCAAATTCCTGACACAACTAGTTCTATTATTCCTTATTATTTCCAAGACCTCTCTTATCTTTATTTTAAATATTTTCTTCAATGTATGTTGCTTATTATATAACGCCTTCTCTTGTTGTATTTGAAATTTGGGGAAATGTGATTTAAAAAAAAAAAATAGTCATGTAAATTATCCCCCCAAGTGTTTGCGAAATTCAAGAAGGTAAACAAAATGACTGATTAATCATGTAATGTTTATTGTATTTCACATATGACCTGAAAGAACATGTAATAGTGTTTCAGAGTATACCGCAGTATTTTTCTGACACATTTTATACATTTATAGCATTTAAAATATGTGATGATAATTTCTGCTTAGGCAAAAGTTGAGGGGAATTTGTGAGAGGTGGGTTACTTGGGCGAACTCCAAGCACCATTGCTGTAGTTGGTCTTGAGGCCAAACTGATAGTCATTTGGTCTTTCTTAACCCAGCACTTAAAGGCTCCCTTCCCTTCAGCGAGAACTTCTGTTGATGTATGTGGATAGCTGGTAGATTGACATCAACTGTTCATTTCATCCTGATCACTTGGCTGTTTAGTGTCTTTTCCATGGTGGATTCTCTCTGGTGTGATTTAAAAAAAAAAAGGAAATAAAGACATTTTGTTCCTCCCCAAAAGTCTACTTAGATGCCACTTTTCCGGATTTCCTTGCCTCATCTTCATTCAGGCCCCCAACTAACTAGCTATGCTCTTCACCGTTACCCATGAATCTGTAAATGTCTTTATCTCAGTCCAGTTTTCTCTTTCTACAGAATAGATGACCAGCTGCCCTGTCTGCAGCTTGATGCATTGGCAAGATTTTTTTTTTCATTTTATTTATTTTAAAGAGAGAGAGAGCGAGAGAGCACTACTGCATATGTTCCAGGGGCGGGGAGGGGCAGAGGGA
Source organism: Lynx canadensis (assembly GCF_007474595.2). NCBI lineage: Eukaryota > Metazoa > Chordata > Mammalia > Carnivora > Felidae > Lynx > Lynx canadensis. The sequence goes on along the minus strand of NC_044320.2, from coordinate 57,703,446 downwards.
GAGGGAGAGAGAGAATCCCAAGCAGGCTGTGCATTGACAGAGGATCCTGCACATCATGAGATCATGACCTGAGCTGAACTCAAGAGAGGGATGCTTAACCGACCGAGCCCCCCAGGCACCCCAGATGCTTTAACAAGATTTCTACTCACCACTTCTCTCCCAGCCACCTCTCTCCCAGCCATTTCTCCCCCAGCCACTCAAGTGGGATGACATCTAGAATGCCTGCCACTTCTTGCTAATCTGCTCCAGTTAATACGTGGCACCAATGTGTTCTGTAAAATGTTGAAATATTGTTTGAGTCCCTTTGGATACGACCATGAATAAATTCTCTGAATATGTACTGTTTCTGATAAATTTTTGATGGGTATTTAAAAAAAATAATAAAACCACTCATTCACTTGGTGGCTACTCACATACAATATACCATGGTTAATTAGGTTACTGCGTTAATCTACTCTAGTAGAGATACCACATACAGCGCAGTAGCTGAAACTGGGACTATCACTCATAAAGTTTATAGTAGTACATTGTCAATTGGAATGGCCTATCTTACTTTTGCAGGAGCCAAACTGGTAAATTAAATAGGATATGATGGGGGAACAGCAAGCCTTCATTTTTGAGAGTAGCATTCAACTGTCATCTCCCCCAGGGTATAATACTGTCTTTGACTCACCATTTTGGCTGGGAGGGTTAGAGCTTTCACATGGCCTTTTCTACCATAATAGCTTTTATTTTTTTATAATGTCTCTTCTTGCTAAGTCAAGGATCCAGTGTGAGAATTTTGCCAACTGTTCAGCATGTCTATTGCAACATATATTTGGAAAATTGGAAATGACTGACAAATTTCCCACTGTGGGTTTTACCTGAATAAGAACTCCCTTTGTTATCTTATTCACATGTGGACCTACTCTAATAAGGGTCTACACTGGCACTTTGAGTACCTAGGTACTTGAGACAGTTTGGACCCAGAATCTAACAACCCTTGAAAAAAAAATGAATTATTTCCCCTATCCCTTGTTTATGATTACCTGAGTAGGTATCCATAATGTCTGAGTCTGTGAATTCACTCTGAAATTAACAGGCAGTATTTGCTTTCTTTTTAAAACACATGTCATGCATTTCTTACGATTGATGACCTTTTCATTCTATCAATGTGGTCTTCTTTATGTATCAGTATCTTAGAAACTAGCTTATAGGGTCATTCTGAGGATTAGATGAGTGAAAATATATGAAGCAAGAACTGGGCGAATATTTTTAAAGCATTTGGTAAGACTTTATTATTATCATTCCACAATTATACCTTCAGAAAACTTAGCTTAAGAAATAATTAAAGAAATATGTATACATACACATATTCACCATGGTGATTTATATAATAGATTGGAAAACAGAATAATAATGCACAATAAGGGTTGGTTAAACAAATGATGGAAATAAATGGGGTGATCATATATGTTCCTAATAAATATGTTCATTTATTTTTCAAATATGTTCACAGTAGATGGTTATGTAAAAGAAAAAGTTGCCTAAAATAGTTGCATGTATGATATAAAATCATTTTGTAAATAAGTAGTATAGTCACATATATCCATGGACCTATACTGAGAAAAATGATTAAAAGGATAGAGACATAGATTTCTAATTAGTCACATTTTATGTATCTTTCTTTTTTTTTCTGTATGCACTTTTAATTTTTCTACCATGAACCTATAATACTATATCTAATTTTAAAATGATAATTCAAACACATACCTTTTACAAGTCACTTTGTGGCAAGGAATGTCTTTGATTCAATTTAGCAGAAAAATAAAGATTTGAAAATCTATTCATAGATCTTAGCAGTAGAAAAAAAAGAGATTTTACACTCAGGTATTCTTAGCACATCCCACATCCCTGTGTCCTCACAGTGCCTCATACAGTACAAGTGTCTAATTAATGTTTGTTGGAGAATGAAAAGAAAGAAAGAGCAATCATGAATAAAATATAATCAAACTTTAGATAAAGCATAGCCGAAAAAATGTTAAAGCAATGAACTAGGGGAAATATTTGTAATAGGGAATAAAAGGCTAATATACTTACATACAAAACAAAGACATTGGTTAAAAAAAATGGTAACTATAGATATTCCTATTTTAACATTTGTGTGGTACTGACTCCTATACAGTCACATATGGTTTAGTATTTGCTTATGCATTTTGATCATAAGCACCTAGGCTCTTGTGTGATGACATTGTGAAGAATACTGATTTAAGAATAATTAATAGGCACACATCAAATTCTATTATCATTCAACTGCTGCCTCGCTACTATTAACTTTACTTCATCCTGAACTAGGATTAATTTTGTTGATCATTGAAATGATTATCTAGCTTTATTTTAAAAGAATCTTGAGGCACTGGGTGGCTCATTTGGTTTAGCATCTGACTCTTGATTTTTGTTCAGGTCATGATCTCATGGTTTGTGAGATCCAGCCAAGCCTCGCATTAGGCTCTGCGCAGACAGCACAAGCCTTCTTGGGATTTTCTCTCTCTCTCTCTCTCTCTCTCTCTCTCTCTCTCTCTCTCCCTCCCCTGCCTCCTCTCTCTCTCACACTCTCTCTCTCTCCCTCAAAATAAATAAACTCAAAAAGAAAAAAAAAAGAATCTTGGTAATGCTTTGCTACCCATATTTGTCAAGGTTTCCTAGGTAGTAGTTAACCTATTTAATGTCAGAGAAGTTCAAAAAACAGCACATGCAAATATGGGATGAGAAGAGATCATTGAGAAAATATTGCCTTTTTAAAAATTTCTGATGCTATGTGAAAACCTGTATGAAGGGATTCAGCAGATCAAATGTGTCTGTAAAGTTATTTATTGAGACAAAAGGGAAGGGCCATTATATCTTTCCTCACAACTTTTTTTTTTACATGTTTTATATTCTATATATCTTTGGGTGTAAGGGATTAAAAAACAGGTCAGCCAAATGAACATGGGGGTGTAGATTAGTTAAGGAACAGGTTTCAAAGAGGAATTTGTTTATTACTCGTGCGTTTTTTTGGTGTTTGTTTGTTTCCATTTACCAAATACACATGAATCCTGTCCCTGTACCAAGCACGATGCTGGATATATAAGATGGACGAGACACACGCTTCGCCTGCCTCAGCAGAGATCATACTTCAGGGGCACACTAAGGCAGTAAACAAGTAAACAAATAAATAAGCAGCACAAGTATAGATTTGGTGAGCACTAGGAAGTAAATTCAAGGCATGCTCTCAGAAATAGTGGTAAGGGCTGAGGGGAGCTTCGAACCAAAGGGGGAATAGCTTGGGAAATCTTTCTGAAAAATGCATATTCAAGCTGCAACCTGAAAACCACATCAAGCGCTGGGAAGGGTCCAGCCTGTTCCTGAAACTGGCAGAAAGCTAGTGTCTCAAGATCACAAACTGAAAAAACTGAGGTGATCGCTACAGGTGGAAGGACAAAGCTCAGGGCTGTTTGGAGAATATGCAGTATATTTTCAAGATTACCTTTTGAATATAACAAAGAGTTCATTACAAAAAGTAAGCCCACATTTCCATAGTTGTGCCTTTCTTGATTTAAAATATGCCTTATCAGATCTCCAAAACAAATGAAGTGAAGAAAAGCAAGACGCAAAACTGCACGCCATCATCTGTCTTTATATGCATAGAATATCCTGGAATGATATATGAGAAACTGATAACAGTGATTGCCCTGAGGAGGGAAGCCGGATGGCTGTGGGAAGAATGGAAGCTCGTCTACTGTTCACACTCTCACCTTGTCAGTTTTGTCATGTGCTTGTGTTACACTGAAGAAAAAAATTAATCATTTTTAAGTTCGAAATATTAACTGTTTCTGAATGTTTCATTATGGAGATTCGGTCCAAACGTGCCTAATTTGGTTCTGATTTCCCATTTGTCTCTGAAAATAAAGAGTATATAACAGAGGCTTTCAATGAAATACAATAGAGATACAATCTCCCCTTTAAAAAATGTATTCTTGGGGGACCTGGGTGGCTCAGTCAGTTGAGTGACTGACTTCAGCTCAGGTCGTGATCTCACTCATGGTTCGGGAGTTCCAGCCCCGGCATCCAGCTACCTGTAGTCAACCCGGAGCCCTCTTCTGATCCTCTGTCTCCCTCTCTCTGCCCACGCGCTCAGCCCCTCCCCCACTCACGTTCTCTCTCTCTCTCTCTCTCTCTCTCTCTCTCTCTGTCTCTCTCTCTGTCTCTGTCTCTCTCTCTTCCTCTCTCTCTCTCAAAAATAAATAAACTTTAAAAAAATGAAATTCTTGGGGGGCCTGGGTGGCTCAGTCCGTTAAGCCGCCGACTTTTCGCTCAGGTCATTATCTCACAGTCTGTGAGTTTGAGCCCCAAGTCAGGTCTGTGCTAATGGTTCGGAGCCAGGAGTCTGTTTCAGATTCTGTGTCTCCCTCACCCTCTGTCCCTCCCTCACTCGTGCTCTCTTTCTGTCTCAAAAATAAACATTTAAAAAAAAGAAATTCTTTATAAAAAAAAGAGTACTTTTCTATTAAAGATCCCTTGAAGTTATCAGAGTAATTTTAGTGCTTTGCAAACTATTTTTTACTAATAAGTTTTGAACACACCAGTTGTATAATAAAATGAGTAAAATCACAAGGTCTTCAGCTGTCTCACCTGTGAAATGGGAGGATAGAGCTAGATGATTTACATGTCCATTGTGGTTCTAAATTGCTACGATTTTTGCAATTCATCCTTTCATTCATCAAGTGTTTGTTGATTCCTAATTTGAACCAATGCTATACTAGGCACTGGGAAATCAAAGATGTGTTCTATGTCAGAGAGTGGTATATATTTGACCACTATTTTGTCTCCACTTTTTGAACTGTTGTAGTATTTTTATTAGGCAAAGATTTTTTTATTACAGTTTTGGGGTTTTTTTTTTTTAGTGTTTATTTTTGAGAGAGAGAGAGAGAGAGACAGAGTATGAGCAGGGGAGGGGCAGAGAGAGGGAGACAGAATCCGAAGCAGGCTCTGAGCTGTTAGCACAAAGCCCGAAGCGGGGCTTGACCCACAAACCGTGAAATCATGACCTGAGCCAAGTCGGACACTTAACGACTGAGCCACCCAGGTGCCCCTGAGTAGGCAAAGATTGCTAGCCAATCTGACTCTACCTCTCCACTTCCAAACCAGTGTTACTGGAAGCGATGTAGATGGTCATATTCCGGGTCTTGTACCTCCCCTTACCTTTCCTCTTTTCTCTCACAGACTGAAATGTAGATGTAATGGCAGAAGTTAGAGCAACCACCTTAGATGACAGGATGGAGCAATACTTGGAAGATAAAAGAGGTAAAGACAAAAGGAACATTTGTCTTGACATTATGGAGTTGCCATGTCAACTGTGAACGGTTTATGATCAGATGGATACAGAAAAAAACTCTTTTAAGCCACTTTATTTTTGTTTATTTGTTCTTTTAGTTACAGCAACTCCGTTGTTGTCTCGTAGCTAGTGTCAGGTTCTTGCAACAGAGGAAGTCACAATCGGAAAAGAGAGAAACATGCTAGCAAATGATTGCAACATTAATTAGCAAGCACTTTAAAAAATGGTCTACAAGGAGTAGTCCAGGAAAAAAGTATCAGCTGACTCTGCTTAAGGAAATCAAGGAAATGTTCAAAGGAAAAAAAAAAAAAAGAGAGAGAGAGAGACATTTGGCTGGGTCTTCAAGGGTAAATAATATTTTTTTCTAGATATAAAAGAACATAAGGATACTCCTAGAATGTAAAAATTCCCAAGTCGTGACAAGATACGTATTGCATTGAAAATACTGAAAAGTTCATTGTGACTGACATTTGAGGTGTATAAGGGAAGAATGGCAACGTATGTTAGTTAGGCAGGGTGAGATTTTGAAGGCAAATAAGTTTGGCCTTTTTCCTTTAGGTCATGGGGAGTCTGCAAGATTCATAATAGACAGGAGAGTGACACCATCAGATTTGTTTCTTAGGAAGTTAACTCTGATGGCAATTTTAAAGGTAGATGGGTTGGAACAGGAAGACATATAAAAGCAAGACTAATTTCAACTTCATGGATAGTCGGTAACTTGAATAAGAAGACATATGCATTTTTCACATTAGCCTATTAATTATTCAGAACTTATAAGGTAATCAATATTAACCACCCTTCTTGCTTTTTCTGCATTTACATATTAAAAATATTAGTGGAAGCCTAGGAAATATGGTGAAATTATTGTTAACAGAAGTCATCAATATGAATGAAAACTTAATTTATGTGTATATATTTGTACACGTCCGCATATGTGTGTAAAGAGAGAAGCAGAGACAGAAAGAGAAAGAGTGACTAGTAGGTAGATATAATGGAAGCTTCACAGGTGTGTTTATATATAGATATCATTAATAAGTTAATTTCCAGGAGAAATTTACATATGTTCTGATCTGTGTGTAGGCAGAAGGCAGAGAACTAACCTAATAATTGATCTGTCCTGTCAGATAAGCATTCCAAGAGAAGACCAATTACACTAAGACCAAATTATACTTTTCAATTACACAGGTGAATCAATCCAACTCAACATGTCAAAGCATAAAAAAATGTTTTAGAAAAGACAGGCAACATACTAAATTTCCCTACCTATTACCTGGAAGTAAGTACTACTCGGAAGAGTAAAATGTCATTCTGTCAATATCCGTGAGCTTATGAAGGTTTCCCAGCCCTATCCATCAAGGTGCCTTCTACCTCACTATCAAATACTTCCCCAAAATATATTACCTTGTGAATTATCTTCAGAATGCTCCAAATTCAAGAAAAAGGCAATGGTAAAATAACAACATTCAGAGACCCATCAATGTTCCCAGCACATATAATCTCATTTCTCTCTTCCTGCATCTTTTGTTTCATTTTTAAATCTTGCCTTCCTGAATTAGGGTGTGTGATGAATAGGCTGTGATTAATGCATCGAACTATGTAATACCCAAGCAAGTAGGGGGAAAAGGAAAAAGAAAAAAAAAAGAAAGAAACTCGTCTGCATAGTCATACCATTGTGACTAAAAACTCGAGGAATATGGAGTGAGATAGAGCAGGAGTAGTTATTTGGAGCAGACCATGCAGAGTTATTAGACCGACTTAAGGTTTGGTATCATTATCCTGGTAATGATGGGATGCCAGTGAAGGGTTTTAAGCAGAAGAGTGTTATAATCAGATTTGCATTTCTTAAAAGATCTCTCTGGCTCCAGTAGGAAAATGAATTGCTTGACAATAAGGAGAGGAAGGACAGAAAAGAAGCTACAACCATAACCTAGTAGGGACAAAAGGGTACCCTCAGTCAGACTTCAGTGAAAGCAGAGAAGTGGGCACATACTAGAGATATCTAGAAAATAAAACCAGTAGGACTTCGTGAGAGATTAGACAGGAGAACAGAAATAAGGACGAGTGGAAGATAATAATAATATCCTACAATAGCATGATTATTTGCTGCACACAAAACTCGTTATGTTTATTTCACTCAATTCTGACACTATAGAAGAAACGACAATTGTGATCACTCTCAATTTTAAAGAAGAGTGAACAGACTGAGAGGCTAAGTGACTTAACTAGGGTCTTAAGCAACTGGTAATATTTGGAGTTTGTACTTGAACTCAAGAATTCTTTTTTTCAAGTTCAGGATACTTTCTATTGAAAACCCACCAATCTGCCCTTTTCTGAGAAACTAGTCCCTGAGAAGGCCCTTGGATCACAACTGGGTGTTAATTTATCTACTCACCTCTCAATTCTAATCTCTCTGGGCAATGAGCCCAATCAATTTGGCAGGAACATCAAAGCAAGGAAATGCAAGGTCACAAGCCACCCAGCATTCAAAAATGAGAGGAAAACAAAATAGAAAAAGAAAAACAGAGAACCCTCCTGTACCATAATCAACTCTAGAAAGAATCATAATTGGACATGGTTAAGTCATCCTTAAATGTTACATGTCACCAGAGTTGTGCAATGATAACAATAGAAATTAATCCTGCTCTTAAGGCAGTGAGTTCGAAGTCCATTTATCCAAAGCTTTAGCCCCAGGCATATGTGTCAATGAATTCTTTATACAGTAAATAATACTTAGCGTTATAAGTCTTTTTATCATTAGCACAATTTTTCATAAGTATTTTTGGAACAACAAACGATATGGGAGCAAAGTGATGCATCTGGAACCAGCCCGATGGAATTTAGATGGGTAGATGTCTACCGTCATAACTGGTGCACAGTCACAATGGCTCTTTATTGTCTTATATAGAGTAATAGGGATAAGAAAAAGTCTGAATTTAGGATTAGGCAGAGAAAAAGGCAAGTTACATAAAATAATTTCAGTAATTCTAGAAATTTCCCCATCTAATAAATTTATAATCTAGCCTAAAAAGTAAAATATCACCAGCACAAAGAAAGCTACCAGTAAATTCCTCCCTGATTTGACCCACCTGGCCATCAGACAGAGATATCTCAATCTTGAATTTTGTGTTTATCATTCTCTTGCCTATTTTTTCCCCTCAATACCACATAGGTAAATGTTCCTAAGCAACATGTTATTTTCTTTTCTTTTTTGGAATCTCTTATGAAATTCAATCATAATATAAATGGTTTTCTATGATTTTCTTCCTAATTTCAAAATTCTAATTCAAAAATATTGTATTTGCTTATTTCAAAATGTAAATCATTGGCAAACTACAGCATTGGCTGACTTTGTTATTGGTCACATAATACTTGCAAAATAACCTCAAAACAGATCCTAACAAAACTATGTCCTGTGTGATGTATGACGTTGGCCTTAAGAATCCACCATCCTAAAGGAATAAGACAACCAAAAGAATTACGAAAAGGCTTATGCAACAACTCTCATCATGACAGACAGAAGCTTACTTGGTTTTTATCAAGAAGTTGGAAATGGTCTTAAAAGGAAACGAACCTTTGAAAGTCCAAGCAGAAACTGGGAGAAGAAACACAAGTGGCCTGCCTTTTAGAGGACTACTGGGAGCTATCCCTGGTGCTGCCCCAGAATCAATCTCTCTAACACTGACTTTGGGCTGTTTGGCCCCAGGAAAACTTCCCTAATGAGTAGAGATTGATGGAGTCTCAACTGTTCACGTGATCTAACCAACCCCCTAGCTTCAGTTCTGCAAGTGACTGTGCTGTGTTCTGTGCTCTGTATCTCTAGTATTGCTCTTCCTCCTGCCTCATTTGTACCACATCTCTCTCTGAGCACCACCACCACCACCAATATGACAACAATCATGTCTCAAAAGTCTACTGTCTCCAGTACTTGCTAATTATTGATATTGATGTCTTTCTCCTTATCGGCAAGAAAAAAAAAAAGAGAAAGTAAGAGAAAAGCCCTATATAGTAGTATTCATTTTACAGATGAAGCAGCAGGCTTAAGAATACATAAACTCAAAGTTACATGTCTAATAAGAGGCAAGGCTTCACAATATGTTTGCCTGACTTCAAAGCTATAACCAATTTCCTACTTCTTTCACTATAAACTGCTTGAACAGCACTTCTTTCTGGAATCTTTGAAACTCCTAGCGTTTTTTGGGACAAGACTTCCTTGGGCTCAATTGTATTATAATACCATTTAAATGTGCAGGCGTACCTCATAGATATTGCAAGTCTCTTTCCACACCACACAATAAAGCAAATATTACAATAAAGTGAATCAAATAAATTTTTGGCTTCCCAGTGCATATAAAAGTTATGTTTGCAGTATACCATAGTCTATTAAGTGTAAAATAGCATTAGATCTAATGAGATGTATACATACATACATATATATATACATATATATGTATAGATCTCATTAGATCTAATATATATATATAGATAGATAGATAGATAGATCTCATTAGATCATATATATATATATATATATATATATATATATATATATATAAAAAACTAAAAATACTTTATGGCCAAAATGCTACCCATCATCTGAGGTTTCAGTGCATTATAAACTTAGCTGGTGGAGGGTCTTGCCTCACTGTTGATGGTCACTGACTGATTAGGGCCGTGGTTGCTGAAGTTTGGGGTGGCTGTGACAATTTCTGAAAATAGGACAACAGTCAAGTTTGCTGCATCAATTGACTTTTCTTTGCATGTACGATTTATTTTTTTTCAAAATTGATGTCAAATGTCGCCAACCCTGTTACTGCTTCATCAACTGAGTCTATGTAATGTTCTAAATCTTTTGTTGGCATTTCAACAATCATCACAGTATCTTCATAGCATCTTCCATCTCAAGAAACCACTTTCTCTGCTCATCTATAAGAAGCAACTCCTCATCTGTTCAAGTTTTATCATAAGATTGCCATAATTCAGTCACATTTTCAGGCTCCACTTCTAAGCTTTTGCGGTTTCCACCACATCTACAGTGACTTCCTCCAATGAAGTCTCAAACCCATCAAAGTCATCCATGAGGGCTAGAATCAACTTCTTCCACACTCCTGTTAATGTTGTTATTTTGGCCACTTCCCTTGAAGCACAGATGCTTTTAATGTCATCTAGAATGGTGAATCCTTTCTAGAAGATTTTCAGTTCACCTTGCCCAGATCCATCAGAGGAAATCTATCTATCTATCTATCTATCTATCTATCTCTGTATAGATATATATATCTATATACATGTATCTATACAGAGATAGATAGATAGATATAGATATATAGAAGCTATAGCCTTACAAAATGTATTTCTCAAATAATAAGTCTTGAAAGCCAGACTTACTCTTTGGTCCATGGGTTGCAGAATAGATGTTGTATTAGCAGGCACGAAAATAGCATTAACCTTGTTGTACGTCCCCTTCAGAGCTCTTGGGTAACCAGGTGCATTCTCAATGAACAGTCATATTTCGAAAGAAATCTTTTTTATGAGCAGTAGATCTCAAAGGTGGGCTTAAAATATTCAATAAACCATGTTGTAAACAGAGGCACTAACCTACAGTCCTTGTCGTTCTACTTTTTGGAGCACAGGCAGAGTAGACTTAGCATAATTCTGAAGGGCCCTAGGGCTTTTGAAATGGTATGCGAGCACTGGTTTCAACTGAAAGTAGCTAGCTGCATTAACCCCTGACAAGAGAATCAGCCTGTCCATTGAAGCTTTGAAGCCCGGTGCTGACTGCTCCTCACTAGCTGTGACAGTCCTAGATGGCATCTTCTTCCAACAGAAGGCTGTTCCAGCTCCACTGCAAGTCTACTGTTTAGGGTAGTCACTTTCATTCATTAGCTTAGCTGGATCTTCTGGATAACTTGCTGCAGCCTCTACATCAGCACTTGCTGCTTCACCTGGCACTTTGATGTTATGGAGATGGCTGCTTTCCTTAAACCTCATGAATCAGCCTCTCCTGGCTTCAAACTTTTCTTCTGCAGCTTCCTCACTTCTCTTAGCCCTCATATAATTGAAGAGAGTGAGGGCCTTCCTCTGGATTTGGCTTCAGGGAAGGTTGGGGCTGGTTTGACCTTCTATCCAGACCATTCAAACTTTCTCCATATCAGCAATGAGGCTGTTTCTCTTTCTTCTCATTTGTGTGTTCAACAGAGTAACACACTCAATTTCCTTCAAGAACATTTCCTTTGCATTCACAACTTGGCTACCTTTGGGCCTGTCTCAACTTTTGACATGCCTTCCTCGCTAAGCATAGCCATTTCTAGCTTTTGATTTAAGGTGAAAGACATACAACTCTTTCTTTCACTTGAACTCTTAGAGGCCATCATGGGATTGTTAACTGGCCTAGTTTCAATACGTCATGTCTCAGGGAATAGACAGACACAGGCCGAAGAGAGGGACAGAGATGGGAGATGGCTGGTTGATGGGGCAGTCAGAGCGCACACAACATTTATCAGTTAAGTTCCTCATCTTACATGGGTGCAGTACATCGTGCCCCCGAAACAATTAGAATAGCAACATCCAAGATCACTGATCGCAGATCACCACCAAAAAAAATAATAATAGTGAAAAATTTTGGAAGATCGTGAGAATTACCAAAATGTGACACAGAGACACGAAAGTGAGCAGACACTGTTGGAAAAATGGCACCAATCGACCTGTGAGATACAGGCTTGCCACAAACCTTCAATTTGTAAAAACCACAGTACCTGGGAAGTACAACGAAGAGAAGCGCAATAAAATGAGGTGTGCCTCTGTCTGTTTTGAAAAAACAGCTAACACCTATCAAGTATTTGAAATTTTCCAGGCCCTGTCTTAAGTATTCACAACAACACTATGACATAGGATTTTGTACTTTCCTCTATTTTACAGATCAGAAAACTGACACAAAGGGAGCGTCGTCTGATGCGAGGATTGGAATCTAGGCATTTGACTCCAGAGGCCATTTTCTTTACAAATGTGCTAAGCTGCCTTTCTTCATCTTTTTTTAAAATGTTTATTTATTTTTGAGAGAGAGAGAGAGAGAAAGCATGAGTGGGGGAGGGGCAGCGAGAGGGAGACAGAATCTAAAACAGGCCCCAGGCTTAGAGCTGTCAGCACAGAGCCGGATGCGGGGCTCAAACTCACGGACCATGAGATCATGGCCTGAGTGGAAGTCGGACGCTTAACTGACTGAGCCACCCAGGTGCCCCTGCCTTTCTTTATCTTTAAAGATTATCTTTGGCTGCCTTGTTTCATACATAATCCTTCTTGAGTACTTCTGATTTTATTTTTAAAAATAAGAGTCATGTCGTTAATATAATATTGCATTTTAAGCTAATTTAGGAAGTAAAATGGTATGCTCAATCTCCTAATAGCATTTTAAACTAAAAATTAATGATTAAATAAAATACTTTAATCTTATAAATTAACAGAGGCAAAGTGGTCAGACATCAAGCATCTGGTTATTAAAAGGAAACTGAAATATTGTAAGAATCAGATTTGAATGCACACTGAAAAGTAGAAATGGCCAATACTATCATATTTTTGAAGGTATTTTACATATCCTTTCTAGTTTTCCTTTCATTTAAAAATTTTTATATTCCTTTTTAATGACATGGAAATGAATTAGGAAATGTCAGGCTTTTCAAAATCAATCCAAACAGAATGTCAAACCAGTAGGTTTCATTTAGGGCAATGGGGGCTCCTTTGGTTGTTTCCTCTATCTCCCTCACTTCTTCATATCCTCAATCACTGCCATTTCTGGTCTGAGCTTTTACAGCACAGCTGAAAAGGATGCCCTCCTTAGAGACAGAAATGCATTCCGGCCATGATGAACTTGGAATGCCCTCAGGTTGTGGCAAGGGAGGAGCTTAGCACTTGGACCTGGGTAACGTTCTTTTCTCATTTTTTTAATCAAAGTGCACCATTTGTGTTCCATACATACTGCCTGAGGCACAATTTATTTAAAACAATATGGCATATCAGATAAGGCTAATAATAATAATGGTAATAACAATAATAATAACAATACAGGAATAGCAATATGCTCATAAATAACATAGAAAACCACATGGCCCTAGTACCTTCATGAAATGGGACTTCAATATACATATTTCTTATACAGCTTTATGCATGACTTCATTTCTATGGTTTGCACTTCACTGCTCTGTTGTGTCACTCTCCCAATAAACCTATACATCACACAGAGTGAAATATGTTCGCAGTCTCTTTACTTGACGAAAAAAGAAGCAGTGTGGTTTAGAAGAATGAGCATTGAACCAGAAGTCCAAAGATTAGATCTTGAGTCCCAGCCCGGCCACTTTCCGGACTCCGGATGTTGGGTGAGTTGCATATCCTCTCTGATATTCAGTTTGCACACCAATGGGACATGTCTGTCCACACCCCAGAGTCCTTGTGGGAACTAATTGAGCTAATTCATGAGAAAGCATTCTAATACATTGCTGTACATAAAAGATTTTTGTGTTTGCAAGGGGAGGCTCAAAACTCTACAAATAAATGTATAGTTTTACATTTTTTAATACAAATTTTAGCTTTTCATAAATTTACTTACTGGTAAATTAGTTCACTGCTGGTATTTCTGTGTGGTTTGTTGCCATATAAAGCAATACATGTGTTGAAGACTCTTAGATCTCTTTGGACTTCTTATATTTTAGGAGTGATAAAGACTGAAAAGTATATGGTTAGGGCTGCTTTACCTCTTCATTTTCAATGAGTTATAATTTCACTTTTAAATTCTCGTATTTTTTGTACCAAAAAAAAAAATAGCACATTGAAAAATGCAGAAGCATGTTAACTGACGTTGGTAGCTTTTAATCATACCGTGTCTTATCTGTTTGACTGCGATGCCAATCTAATTTTGAAAATCATTATCTAACCTGTTCTTTGTTACCAATAATTTCTGTCCTTTAAATAATTTAGACCTCATGCAATTTCTGGTAAGCTTTTGGATCCCTGCCTATACATTTGCTTTGACATCGTTTGAGTCACAGTACGTTTTTGAAATGAGAGGTTTGTTTTAATTAAAATTTTTGACTTCTAATGCTGTCGGGACTTCTCTCTTTTCATCATTGTTTCTATCACTTGAATGACATGCCCAAGCATACCAAACCTGTGCAGAATGCTAAGAATCTAAATATTTTCTTAGCATACATGATCCACGTGCTGTATGAGAGTTGTAAAGTAAAGCATGGTGTGTTGCAGAAATCAGCCTTCCATATCACAGTTTTCCTCCCTGAATGAGGCAAGAGTCAGCCAGTAAATATATGTGGTCAACCTCAGATTTGCCTCACTGGGAGTTCACATGTATTTTTAACTGCCTTCAATTGTTAATGTATTCCTCAAATGAGACGCATCACCTTGAAGAATGACTTTTTGCCCTCTGGGAATAGGCCAAACAAGTATTTCATTCGCTATGATAATCAGTTCTACCTTCAGCAACGTATAAACCCAAATTTAATAGGCACTGGTGATTAGGTTTTAAGTCAGAGTCATCACTGTCCACTGTGAAAAATAATAAGAAAAGATACAAATTATAACGAATTTGCCTTCAGGAGGCCTTGTTAGACATAATGGGACCATAACTATTTCAGGATATGGTGAATAAATGCTTTTCCTTCTCATTATAGACATGTTTGAGTCACCAATTTTCAGTGATAAGAAAGATTTCCTTTAACTTGTGCTAAAGATATCTGAGGTCATTTGTTTTGTTCACTTAGCGCATAATAGTCTCGAAAGAGAAAAGGACCACTTACCATAAAACACTTATTTAAATCTTTTAAAATGCCTAAAACCATATAGAGCAATTCAAAGCGATAGATAAATTTAATCTTATCCAAACCTGCCACTGTCAGAATTATCCCAGGCTTTTCCCCAACTTAAACTTTGCATTGAAATCAAAAAGAATTGTACAGGACATTATGGAAAATAACAAATCAACCCTTAAATCAGCAGCTTAGGTTGTGGACAGTAAATGATACAGTGGTTCCACTTTCTTGGAACTGAGTAGCAGAAGAAAATGAAGAAAGATACTACTGACAGGGCAAGGATGATGGGAACAGGGTAGCATTATGAATGATATGTTAAGTGATTGGCTCAGATGGAATCATGGGATTGCTGCTGCCTTTTGCAGAAGCTGATTTTCATTCTTATTGTTCACCTCATAAGACTCCAACATACAGGAGGGGGAAGGGAGAGGAGAAGCTGTGTGTACATGCATTCCCTCTACATATACATATTTAGAAACAGTCTGAATATTTGCCCAGATATACAGAGTGGTGGGAATAAATACCTAATGCCAAAAATATATATCTTGTCGGCAAGGTTTATTAGTTTTAATATTCATGTATCCTCTCTGCATTCTTCCGCGTGAATTCAAGTGCCATATTCCTTTTTATCTGATAAAACCAAAGACATATATATGCCTAACTCCAAAATAAGTGAAATAATAATTCAGTACTCTATAATAATATATTGAGGATAATAACAGAGACGTGATATGGGATGTGATGATGTGCTTAGAAATGCATTCTATATTTTTTTTTTCTTCAAACCAGTAGATACTTCTTGATTCATTTGGTCTGCCCAGCGTGTGTGTGTGTGTGTGTGTGTGTGTGTGTGTGTGTGTGTTGGCAGGGTGAAGGTAAGGGAGGAGGGGCTACAGATGGACCAGCAGTCAGAGAAAATGATTGTTACATGATGCAGTATATCAGAAACACATGCATAAAATTAAACACAATGCTGATGTCAAAGGGTTCATTTACTAAGATTTTCTTTAAACTAATTTCATTCCTACATAAATGTGATTAACTCAGAATGTCCTTAAATGCCAATTCTTTTGTGCACCAATGCCTAAGTTTATGGCGTAGCTAATGTTACAACTTTTGTTATTATGAACCTCTGGGTCTAAATAATAATCAACATAGCCAATAATTCACTTTATTTACTTTTTGCATTTTAAAAAGTCTGAATTAGTAAATTAGCAGCCTGTCTGTATAAGGCTTATTTTTTCAGATGGAAAATATAACAGGCATTACTAACCAAAAACAAAAACAACAACAACAACAACAAAATCAGAGCGACTCAAGGCACAGAATTATAGGCTTAGCAGTTGCTGTTTATAGATTTTAATAGATAGATATGGATAGCCATGCTAATTGGGAAGAGAAAACATTTGGAAAGTGTGCCATAATCAATTCATTTACCAAATCTTAGACCACAAGCCATCTTCTTTTAAATAAACATTTTAGAGGTTGCCTTCGGAGGGGCATGAATAGTTTTTACAATCAACAAATAATGTGAATCTGAAAACTAATTTTTACTTGAGGATGGACGCATTTCTAGCCATAAAATTGCCTCTAAAATTTGGACAGAAGGAAAGAGGGTTCGATTTAAGGGAGATAAGAAAATGAGCAATCAGTAGACAACTGTAATTACTATGCCTTCCAAATTGATGATAGAGTTATACACTTGTTAGTATTAGGAGACCCTACAGATTTCATTTTCTAAGGTATGGCCCAGCAGGCATGTTCAGTGAAAGGGTGCCTGTGAATCCCCCTGTACCACTCAGCTCACCCCCTGAGGGGAAACGCCACGTGCATTCAAATCAAACGTTTTCCTATCAAGTTCTCAACTAATGGCTTTCCTAAGAGACCCCGGCCTGTCAGTCACCTCCTTCCTATTTAGACATGTTAAAACAGAATTTGTTGTTTATTTGTATTTCACTGAAGTGAGTCTGTTTTCTCATATTGAATTTGTATCCAAACCCCAGGTTGTCAATACTGCTTAGCTAGGGCTTCTGTTTGTTTTGTTTTTCTCTGCATGTAATCCAGAAAAATGGTACCGTTCATGTCAGTTTCAACCCTTGTATAAATTTATAGGCAGTGTATTAACTAATTGTTTAAAGTCACTAGTGCTAATGGCGGAAGCTAAAAAACACACCTCTTTCACAGAAAGCTGTTTTGTCAAATTCACAACTCATTAATAGACCAGAACCACAGCCCAGCCTAAGTCCCCATATGGAAGAAAAAGAAAGAAAAAACTATCCACCTTTAATAAGGAACAACAGGGGCAACATTTTCAACTTAATTATTTTCTATATAATTTAAAGCATATCTGGTCCCCTTAGAAAAAGAATCCAATGGTATAATGTCATGTTATTTGACCAGATTGTTGTGATTTTTCTTGGTGGAGAAAAAAAAAAAAAAAGAACTACATGTGTGTGTGTCTGTTCCTGTGCTTACGACCTCTAAGTTAGTTTACTTGTGTTTAAGACTAAATGCTAAGTATTAAGTATTTCATAAAAACAAGAACTGTTATGTTTGATATGCACTTCAAAAGCCTAAAAGGCCAAAGAAAGCTCTTCCTTAATTATTGAAGAAGTGTCTGTAAAGGAAACATGAGCAAATAGCATTCATGCTTTCATCCCAGTAACCTTTTATTGTCCTTTTCTTCAGATGGCCAAGTCAGTATATTTAATAAAGGCAGCAGAAACCATCAAAGAAGGCAGGGCTCTAATAAATGGTCCTGATTAAAGGCCCTGACAGGGTATGAACTTTGCATAAATTTTCTTATGGTGTCAGGCTAGGATACTGATTGAAAACTCATTAACATAATCACACATTTAGAGGAAATGCTGTAATGTATCAAAAACATTTCCCTTAGTGTAATAATTTTAAGGACATTAAAATGCAAATGATAATAAGGAGCTGCATTTAGTGATGTTCTGAAAGCCTGATTATTCAAATATTTAGTATGAAGTATGGAACTGCGTTCAGTAATACATCTACATGAATTCAAAAATTTAATCTATGCATGGACCCAAAAGTCTTCTTCAGTCTTACCAACTATTTTTCCACTTCACAGACACACAAAATCCAACAAGAAAATTTGGCTTAAGCGTTGTAGAGATATACTAAAAAATAATTTTAAACCACTACATTAAAAAAAAAAAATCAATACAGGCTCCCAGGACTGTTTTTCTCTGGTGTCGGAAAAAATACTGAAAAGCAGTTAGCATTTCCGTTTTGGTAGGACTGTGCTTTGAAAAACTGCTGAAGTATTTGCAGTGTCCTCTTCCCTGCTTTTATTAAAATGTGTACAAAGCATCAGAGACTGTCGTAGGCCACAGCAGTGCTATCCCTTAATGCTAATTCTCAACAATAAAAGAAACACCGCCCTCCCCCCACACAAATAGCCATAATTATGTAAAGAATGACTGCTTCAGACTGATGACTTTCAATATGCTCAAGTCTAGCAGACTGGGAGAAGAGGCCAGAAAGGTCAACAGTAATTCATAACTGCTATAAAATTGTGTACCATCCCAGGGCTTCTGCAGGATGCTGACATTATCATGCGTCTTCTGCTGGTTTGTATATGTAAATTTGTGATAGGAAGTGCACTGCTTTTACCGTATCACATGCAGAGCATCAATCAGGCAGTGGAATACATCAGAGTATTTTCATTATGCTTAGTTATTTACTGCATCAGAAGAAATTACCCTGGCAAGCCAAGCGGCCTTCTCTGGGTAGCATGATATGACCAACCAGGTTTCAGCTCAGGAGTCTTGTAAACATTACAGGATTAATCTCGCAATCACAATCATCAATCTTTCCTAGTCCTGCCTGGGTGCAACTGTGGAGATTGGTAACCAGGCCACCATGTGGATTTAAATTTAACCCTGAACATCAAAAACTAGATGTCAGACCTAAGCTGCAGATTGCAAAACACCTGTGTTTTTTCAACTGGGGTTGAAGACAATAGTCGAAAGGGTGCAATGGACTCCTTTAAAATCATATTTAATTTGTCACTTTCATTTTTAGTACTTGCCTCAGAAATTAGAAGTTTTTTTTTCAAACACTTTTTTTTTTTTAAACGTCAGCTCTAAGTGGGAAACGAGACCACGTTTAGCCACGTAGACAGTTTGTTCCGTGTGGTAACGTAGGCACTGTAAGACGCTCTGCAGAGCTGTGAGATTCGACCTTGGCCAGAGGTTTGGGGACCCGCTCAAACACCATTGGCACTGGGCCAGTGGAGGTTAAAGCCCTGGGGAGTGATGGAGTTAGCCCCTATCCAAGAGAGCGTTAAAGGTGTCTTGCTGACTCATAAGATGATACTGGCATTGATTGCTGAAGCAACTGCTTGCTTACCCGCTTGCCCAGAGAAAAAGACTGTCTCCCCTTTTCTTCCCTCCCAACAGGAGGGGGAGAAGAGATGGGTAAGACAGACGGGCTAAATGAACATTCTATCATGTTAAGTTTAGCGACTGCATGGAACATAGCCTATTCTATTTAGATAATGCAGAAGATAATGTGCATTCATTTTTGAAAGTCAGGTGAAAACCATGATGATAATGATCATTTTTCCATAGTCAAGAAACAATAAATATATAATGAGCAGGTCATGTATAGACTGCCTGGCAGTTTAATTTGAACTGTGACCTTTTATTATTATTTTTTGTCCAAGGCACTTTTTGCTGAACACGTAGCACGGAGTCAATTCTTTTTTTTTTTTTTTTTTTCTTTCTCTCTCAGTATCTTGCTGGCTCCCATCTTTGAATAAAAGATGGAGCACCTATAAAAATAGGCCTTTCCCTTTCTTCCAATAAAGGTTTTCAAGTCTAGTAGTTTATATTCATCCTATATATAAAAAGTAGATATTTCTTCTCCATGCTTTAATCTCCAGTTGATTTAATCGGCGCTGTAGGTACTTTGCTAGAATTGTATGACTACAGTAAAAAAAAAAAAAAAAAAAAAAATTTGCGTCGTCTATTGAGAATTCCATAAGAGCTATTCATCTCCACTCAAGTGATCATTCTAAATGACTTTCTTGATCATATGAAGTTTAGCTTTAAAAAATACTGAAAAAAATTACGAATAAAATTATATTTTCCAAGTGGATCGTATGAAAGTAAAAGAGAAATTCATCTTAAGGAGATGGCAATGACTGAAATTTTAAGTTTCCTTGCCTCTCTGTTTTCTTTCTTGTGTGGTTTTGTTTTGTTTCTTGGTTTTGTTGCTGTTGAGGCTAGTGAGGCTTTTTGTCATTAACATTGTCGCTGCTTTTTGTTGTATACCCTCCGGAGGGCAATTGGCCTTCAAATATCTAATATCTTGATGCTGTGTTTATGTTTACAGAATCGTGGCTCCCCAAATTCTCCTTAAGGTTTGGTTTCCGTGTGGGGGGTTCCAGGCACAAGTGTATTATGTATCTTCAGCTTTTCACGCAACGTGGACTAGCACATGCTTCTGGCTCTTTTGCAGTTTTATGACCAGATAGAGGTTCTTCTGTCTTGTTCTTTAAGAGCATGATGTGTTACATGAAAATGATTGTTTTGAGAAGTCCTTATAACACATCTATGATCAGCTGACCTTGGTCAGAGCTGCAAGGCTGGAAATAGAGTTGGTGGTATATCCATCACCATGGCATAAGTCTGAGCAATTTCTTCGGCTTCTTGCTTGGGTTTTATAATTTGGTGCTGGATTTTAGTCCTGGCTGAAGATTTGAAACAACAGATAACTACTGGATATCCGCGGTGAAGATGTTAGGGTAGTAAAAAGGCTATGCAGCGACTGGTAGGTAAAGAGTAATCCCATCCCCTGAGAGAGGAAGGCAGGACGGTGGTTACATTCCTCAGCACAAGCAACCAACAGGGTACATTGTGGACTTCGGGAAGCACGGACCTGATTCTCAAATCTGCCACTTCCCGGGTACATAACCTGAAATACATCATTAGACTCTATTACTCTCAGTGTTAACTATTTAAAATTCATTTACTCAACAAACGTAACGACGTTCCTATGTACCCCACTAGGTAATAAGCAAGGAGCTGAAGGAACAAAGTTAAAATTACATGGCCCTAGTCTTCAAATAGCGATAACAGCTAACATGTGTGCGAAACACCCTTATCCTGGGTAAAAAAAGATGATACTTATCACTAGACAGGTTAAATAAACTAGTGGCAGAGGCAAGACCTGAACACAGATTCACCTGACACTGGACTTGCTGCTCATGATTTTCTGGGGCATCTTGAAGAAGTTTCAATATTTTACACAATTTTAGTAAGGATCAAATGAGAAAAGTTACGTGACAGTGGTATACACTGTAATGTGCTATAGCGGTATCTTTTGTCATTACTGTTAGCATGAAAATACCAGACATTTTTGCTTACACTGCTTTTAACCTTAATAATCCCCTCCCATGGGGCATCTGGGTGGCTCAGTCAGTTAAGCATCCAGCTTCGGCTCAGGTCATGGTCTCACGGTTCGGTTCATGAGTTCAAGCCGTGCGTCGAGCTCTGTGCTGACAGCTCAGAGCCTGGAGCGTGCTTTGGGCTTCTGTGTCTCCCTCTCTCTCTGTCCCTCCCCTGCTCACACTCTGTCTCTGTCTCTCAATAATAAATAAAAAACATTAAAAAATTAAAAAAATAATAATTCCCACTAGATAAGTTGGACTATGCCATTTAAATAGCATCCAAAAACAAAAAAGAAAAAATAAGAAAAAAGAAAAAAAAAGGAAAAAATCTATCTATATAAACAGAAACACTATCAGGGATTCCCTATCAGTGCTTCTAAGCCAGTTATACGTGATTCCTTAGTGAACATTAAACAAATACAAACCTAAGTAAGACATTTTTCTACATATGAAAATCTCTGGAAAGCACGTCTACTGTTTACATTAGACCTGGAACATCCTTAGTAATTCCTTAGGCATTTTAGGTTATCCACCAATTGAGCGGGAATGATGACATTAATCCAGCACCTGCAGACCTTATAAATGCAACATGTTTTTCACTCCACCAGAATCTCTAATTTAATATGGATGCCATTTAACACAGAATTTTTCTCTTACACACAATTTTTATCTCCGACCAGGGCTTTCAAACCAAAACATCTAAGATCCAAAAAACAAAATGAAAACAAATGAACAAAGAAACCCTCCACCCCTCCCCATTACCTACTTTACATCATTCCTACCATCTGCATTCTTTTGTGCCTTTGATAGAGCCACACGATTTTATGAACAAAGCAATAAAGTAGGAATAAAAAAAATTGCCTCCATTGTTAATACCACCCTCCCAAAAATGTATGGTTTAAGTTGAAGAAAGTTTTGTCAAATTTTGGTGCCTCATTTGTTGATCTCTCATATACGTTAATAAATGCATTTACCTAAAGCTCTTTATATGAGGAAGGACATTAAATGAAGGAATTTTTAAAGTAGATACCAACAACATAACTACTTAAAAAGAATATAATAAAGCACACAGTTTTTTACTTGCTATTTGATATCCATTGCCACAAGATAAAATTCGATTATGGGGTCTTAGTTAAATGAACTTCCTAAAGATTTAAGGCGAATGGTAGGTAAGCAATTCCATTCTTGGCATACGTCTTTTAGAAATTAAAAGAAAATAATATCATTTTATTGAAAGAAAAAATGCTGAGTCTTGAAAAAATTGAGAAGAGTTTAACAGTTGCTAAAAGCATGAAGAAACATCCCAGTTTTTTAAATATTATAAATAGGTTTGCCTCCAAAGAAGTATTTTTAAAGAAATATTTTATTAGAATATTCTATTCCAAGTATATCATTTAAACTTCCATTGCTTCCAAATGTTCCCAAGTATCCAAAATTTTGTCATACAGTGTTAATAGTTATATTAACTATTCTCAGGTAAGTCATGACAAAATTTTCTGTCAAGTAAAAAGCATATTACTAAGGCGAAAACGCATTTCAAACAATATTATAATAAATTATATGCAAATATTGAATCAAAATTTTAATTCTTAGCCAGTATAGACACGTGAGATTAGCCATTAGGTGTATCATGTGTAAAAATGTATGATCAATAGAGTTTTCTATGACACAAATTGGAAACTTTTTTAACTAAAGAACACGATATTTATAATTGTGTTCCTTGAATTCAGTTTTAATTTCCTTTAATTTCCTTTTTTAATTTTTTCCTTTTTAATTTTTGGAAGCAGTTATTGGAAAATTTGTACAGACTTCTCTCTATGTTCTTTACAGCACCAAATATGTTTAAATACTTACCATGTACCATTTCCAAAAAAGCACCCTGAAATTTTGGATTTGTTTCTAGAAAATAGGATATTGAATAACAATACAACACTGCTATCGTGCTCTTTCTTGCAATGCGGAGTACTTCGGAATTGAAAGATTTTGCGTTATATGCTACTGTTCTCATTTTCAAACACCACGCCAGTATAGACATAACAGAAGTGATGCAATGACAACACTGTCAAAGACTGTATCATTCTCACTTAGTGACAAACACATGCAGACTTACGTTCTCTAACAAACTTGCACAGACATCATTTATAGGTTTATTAAGGACAAATTGGATTATGATGTGGGCTGATAATAATTAATGGCATTTATAAATGAATACATGGGAACTGTTCAATTCATTGGGGGCCCTGGGAGTTTCTGTCAAATTAAAGACCTTCCTGTTCAAGTAACAACCATAAAAAATGCAGTAACATCTTAAAAGAATGACACTGCCCATTCTCTAATAGTGTGATGGCCAAAAGAAAACGGTTAAGTACATGCCTTTACAACCTATTTATAATTGTGTACATCCGTTTCTGTGCAAATTCATTACACTGATTACAATAGATACCTGAAAAACAAACACCCTAAACAATGAAATAAGCTTGTAACAGTTTTGCGGATTGTGTGGGTTGTTAGTGCATAGCAAAGACTGATAGATATTTAATTTCGGGATGACTCTAAAATTAAAAATACGCGCATACACGCCGTCACTCCTCTAATATTGAAAATTAGCTATTAAATATGCATGTATTAGTTTAACATTGTGTCTTTTTAAAGACAACTGAAATGTTAAGCATGGTGAAACCTATCAGGTAAAATTTATGAAAATTTACAGATTACCTAAAACGTTAGAAGTTAATTATAGCCCGCTTTCCCTGGCATGTCAGCTTGATTAAATTTGGAGTTTGGAGATGAATTGGCCCAAATTCATTAGTGTTCCCTGGGTGCAGATGTTGGTCAAGGTCAAGCAAAGCACGTTGACTGTAATGTTAGAGAGGAGGGGGAAGGGATTCCAAAGAAGGTAGACTCTTAAAAGGTCTGGGGTTGCAGCAAGAAACTTTGATACTTTTTAACTTAATAAATCTTGACAGCCTAATCATGGCTAAGCCTTTGCAGTGTTATTGGTACAGATGGCAAAGCTAGACATATTTAAAGAGATCTCAGCAGCCAGTAGAAGAGAGTACTGAATCCAAATGCAGTGTTGGGCTCTAGGAGAAACTGAAAGAAAGGAGGATAAAAAGCTACAGCATTTCCATCTCCTGACATCTCCAACAGCCTCAGATACAAAATATGATAAGGCTCCTGCTGAGCTAATAAGCCCAACAAATGTCTGTGTCCGTGAAGTAGATGAAGTGGGATCAAGCAGAGGGGGCTGCTGTATGAAAATCAGCCAGCGCCCAGGGTATAATGGCACTAGAGAAAGCTGCAAGGTCAGGCTGATGACAGAGACACCAGTTAAGTAGAGACCCCATCAGTAAGAAAGGTTCGCCTGCTGGATCCAAGACATGACCATTAAAATAAAATGAACTACCTATTTAAAGGAGGGAAGAAAATAAGAAAACGAAGAAAACAAAAACCCTCCAAAAGAATTCCATGTTTTATTTTCATATTTTCCTCGCATACGACTGCTGCATCTTTTATGTACAGGCTACCTACCCAGAGCAGAAACTAGAATATTGGGCTGGGGCTGGAGACTTGAGATGGGACATGTACTTCAAAATGCTGTTAAATTTGTTGGTTCTGTCTGATGATTTTAGTGGGTTCACCACCTTTGCTGAGCATGATTTGTTTAATCAAATCCTGCATCATGATGAACAGAGTCGTGACCACTGCCTCATGAGCCACAAGTTTCCGAGGGGAAAAAGATTACGTGATGAAATACAGACTCTTCTTCTCTGCTTGCTTTTAAATAAATAGAGTGACTTATACATTCTTATTGTAAGGGAATATATTTTTCAGTAAAATAAAGCATTGATTTCAGTTGAAATTATATGATTCAGAACAGCAGACCTGACACAGGTATCATGAAAAGCAGCCAATGTGCTTGGCTTCTGACAGCATACGCATTCAGGACCTGCCAGTTTTAGCACTGAGAATCCTGTGTCCCACAAACCCCCTTAGTGGTCACTGTACTACCATGACTGAACCAGTTTTCTGAGGCAAAGCTATAACCAATTGCATGGTGAGTCTCACTGGGTCTAGGAGGCGAAGTATGTAGAATGAGGGAGTGATTAGTCATTACACAGTCAAGCCAAGCTGTATGATTCAGGGCAAGAAACACTCATAGGAGACTAAATCATCCAGATGGGTTGTCACTTTGATCTGATTAGCTTTATCATCCCCAACTCTTCTCAGTGCTTCTTAAAGCCACTACCTAGTGTTTACACACACACACACACACACACACACACACACAGTGTAGAACAACTAAAACGATATCTATAAACTGTACTTTTTCACTGTTTTTCCTGATGCTTCAATGATCCACATTGACCTAAAAACCAACCCTGGATGTTCCACAGAGTGTCTAATTCTATGGCCCATCGTCCAGCCCAAAAGAAACACATGCTGATTAAAAGAAAATGGCAATGCTTTTCTTCAGGTTTATGGAAACGAAAGCTAGCATATTGAAATAATGCTTAAGAATGTCCCTTTCCAGCTTTAGGAATGGTTTTGCATAATCTTCAGGGTTTTTTTTTTTACTTGCGTAATAATTAGACTATGCTTGAAATTTCAAGAGTATGTCAAATTGCTACATTAATTCTTAACAGATCATGTCAATTTCATAATATCTGTGAAGCCTTGTTAAAAAGGTGAAAAACGTTTAAACACCGTGTGAGGTGGTTCATTAAACATGTACGAAACCTTTGAAATTCTGACAGCATTACCATGAAATATCAGATTGGGTATACCTCTAGTATTTTTTTAAACCCATCTTTAGTTTTAATTTCATACAAATGCGAATACAATACTAGTGCTACATTTTAGAATCATTTCTTTGGGTATAGTCCTAAAATAGCATGCCATTGGTCTTATAAATACAAACTTCACGACTCTGAGATAATTACTATGGCAGTGATGAGTGGAAGATGAATTGCCAAGAGTTGGTTTTAACGGTTGTGAAGGTTTTTCTCAAGCTATAATTAATATCTCTTAAAACACCTCCCCTAGGGTAAAATATCAAAAGGAGTTAACTATTGCACCCACTTTTTTTTCACTTGAGCTCACTGCTTTAAAGAGTTAAGCATCAATGAAACTGATTTCCAATCACCTAAGAAACATGTTCATTCAGTTCATGTTAATCTTCAAAACTGATGGGTGTCATTCAGAAGAAAGGAATTTCCAATTTCACTTGTTCTTGCTGAAGCTGATCTCAGGATTGTCAAAGAAGGGTCTCCTGTAATAGTGTAACATTGACTTGATGATCTGTCATTTTTCCTCCAGCTGTATGATTCTATGGTTATGAGGTTATCCGTGCAGATTGTTCATGAAGGTAATATCTTCCCATAAGAAGAGGCGTAGAGCCCTTAACTTTCCTCGTGACATTTTTATACCTTCCCCCAACTCATTCTGTGCAAAATAATTTTGGTTTGGGGAAAACAAAAGAAATAGTAACTTTTACCTGGAGTAAAGGGTAGATTAGTGCTGACATTGCCACCAGTAGTACTAAGAAAGATAAAGAAAGACTTTAATAATTCAAGTGTTTAATAAGTAGAAAGCACCATGCAGATAGTACTATTAGCTTAGTTCAAAGAGATGCTATGGGTAAAAGTGATAAGCAAAAGCAATAACATTAAGATTTTGTTTGGTACACAGATCAGGGACAAATATATAGTATTTAGAGTGCATTGGAATTACACAGACTTTTCTGATAGAATTTCCAGCTAGAAATCTGTACTCATCTTATAGCTAGTATTGATTGAATGTCTTCTTATTTAAAGAAGATATTTTACCGATGACAATTATAAGTATTATTGGTTTGGGTTTTGTAGATAAACATGGAGTGAAGCACTGAATTTATTTCATTTCAAGACAATATGGACAAGTCATGTAAAGTTCATTATTAGTCTCACCAAGCTTATTCAGTTGAAATCTATCGTCCTAGAAACTGTCTTAAGTTTCCTTTCCAGTGTATTTTTCCATTACAAAAGATATGAGGAATATTTGATGAAATTCAAGTTTCAGAAAATGCAACAAATCTGGAAAGTATGTATATAACAAAGATATTCCAGGACTTGTACTCTGATGTCAAAAAGAATGGGATCAAATTCTAGCTCTGAAACGTACTGTTGGAGCAAGTTTAAATTTGCTAATCCCCAGATTTCTCATCTAGAAAATGCAAAGAATAACGGTACCTGTTTTAGAAAGGTTGTGGAAATAGAAAATCTGTTCGATGTTAAACAGTAAGCTCCTTGAAAGCAAGGGCCATTCAGCTTATAACTTCTTGAGTTGAGGTGACACTCGAAACACAAACCAAAGTGCACAATACGAGCTCCTCGAAAAAACATCTTCCTCTCAAAATTAAGTTCTTTTAAATATTGGGTTAATTGTTTCTCCAATTCTTCAAAATTGTTTGCTTTCCCAACTCTCTCATCTTTCTCTCTCTAAGGTAGTGATAATTTCCCTGGGGAGATTCAGCCTTTCCATTCTTTTCTATTTACATCTAGTCTTCCATCTTCCCTTTCTCTCTCCTCCTCTTCCTCTTCCTCTACTACCCACCCCCCATCGCAGTAACAGTACTAATAATAGTATTTTTTAAAGCGTATTGATTGGTCTACTTAATTATGAAGTTTAAGGTTGTGTGTCTTCAGGAATAGCTGAACCAAAGAAGACAAAGATTGTCATCAACCACTTTCTTTCTCTCCTGTGGCCCTGGGTTGTCTCTATTTCTTAGGAGGCCCTCCATGGGTTCTGCTAAATGATCAACAGAGACTTATCACATGCTGTCAACTGAAGCATCTCTTTTTGCCTCCCTCCTGGCTGATTTCTTCAGCTGTAGCCATTTCTCTCTTTAATCCACCTTTCATATTGATAACATTTATCTCTTGCCAACATTTCTGGATTCATGTGTAGGGTGTGACTATAAAATGATTGTTTTTTAGGATGCGTCTAGCAAAATTATAATTTTCAACTGAAAATGATAAGTATTTAAGACCCAAGACATAACCCAAGGATGATGCCGTTTTTAAAAAAGCACATGTGGAACTTGCTTTTGGATTTCCTGCAAGGATTTTTAGCTTGACCAACAAGAAATGTAATCTTACCTTTGATCATCAAACTTCATAGTTTACTCATAAACCTATGACTCAGGTTTGCTCACTCAGCTTCGTAAAATTTCATTCCACATGCTTTTGGCTGTTCTCCAAAATCACTGAGGCTCCAACACCTATCTTCAGTTTTCTTTGGTAAAATGTATTTTCCAAGGAGGCAATTCCACAACAACAACAAAAAAAAGACTTCTAAATTTAGGGAGACTCTTAGGACAGATGTAAAGTTTTCCAAGAGAAATATTCTCTAAAGGGCAGTATGTACTCAGATATATCAGTTTTTGGTAAGTTATGTTTAAAAATTGGTCATAAATTTTTACATATTAATATTTTGAATCTAAGTATGTCATACATATGCCTGGGCATGCTTATATATAGATACACATGTACATGGAGGAAAACCTTCTCTGTAAAAGTTAGGAACCATGAACTTCATTGTCACCGATTTTCATTTTATCAATATGTCAGCTAAAAATAGACAGATGCCTTTAGCTAAAGGTACCTATTTCTCCTATGCTTTTTGAGTATGGTCAGGCATGAGACGCAGGACTTCACCTGTCACATTCATATTGTGATTCAGGAAACGCTTGTCTTTTCCTGGTCATATAATTTCAGCCCTCAAGGAATTCACTCATCATTTCATCATTACTTATACCTAAACTCCAAGAATACCTAGTGAAGTTTGGCACTCTCATTGAAGGAACAGAAATTATGGGAGTATTTCTGGACATATCATAACCAAGATTTCAGACAGCTTTACCATAGATTTCCAAATTCATCTTGTTCTGACTTTTCTCCTTAACCCAAATTGTGCAACCCAAATTGTAAAGCAATGTGCTCATTTAACTCTAAACAATAGTTAAAACAAATACTGGCTACTGACAAAGAACTCAGTTTTTCCAGTGTTGCAAACATCACGGGACTCTTTGTCGGGACATAACAACCCCTCACGTTTTTAAATCTTAAGAGACACCAAATATTCCAAATTGTCAGGGTAAGAAGACACAGAACAAGATCAATTCTACCATGCTCCCAAAGCCCAGCGTAAAATGCAGCATATTTACAAAGTGGCCTCACTAAACTTTTTAAAGTTTTCTCTGTTTTCATTTTGCACGTTTATCAATGTAAGACATGGATATGGCTTAAAAATTTAGTAGTGATAAAAAGCTAGTTGCCCATCCTGTACCCCTCCATGTCTAGGATAACTCCTTACTTTCAATGTCTTTGTTTCAGCCAATTTCTTTTAGAAATTATCTATGAATTTTTAAATAACATGCTAATATCCATGCTTATTGGTTTATCCATTTTTGTCATTATCCTCTAAAATCCTGTCCTCTCAATATGCCTATTTTTAGTTAGATAAGTAGCCAGGGTTTGCTTTACTGTAATTTTATGAATATTACTCACTTCAGAGCTAAATAGTATACTCTGATTACGTCTCCTTTCTGGGGTAACCTTTTGCTTTTCCTAGAGTAAATAAATGTTTTGCTATTTGCAACCTCTGGCACACTCTGCTTCATTTTGGAGCTGTGGAAAAATCTCGGGCTTTGAAATTAGTAAACTAGTATTCAGTGGTGGTTGTGCTATTGCTTGTGACCTCTGGTAAGTGACATAGATTTCTGATCCTTAGTAATCACTTCCAGGGGTGGGAGAGGGATGGGGAAGTACAAATCAATAACTTCCGTGAAGAATATCTATGGGAAATGAAAAGAAATGCCACATGTGTATGCATCTACCTAGAGTCCCCTTCACCAAATGTAGCCCCTCCTACTTAGATCTTCACACCAAAACCATGAGGTGGGTAACACTGGAATTATTACCATGTTGGAAGAACACTGAGCTCAAGAACACTAAAGGAATAACCCAAAGATGCCAACAGAAAAGAACTCAAACCCAAGCTATTCCAATAACAAATCCGGGGCCCTTGACCCCAAGGCATGTTGAGACTCTGTCCGGCCAAATCAGTATTCAACCTTGGTGGCAAAATGATACAAAATAGCCTTCTTCTTAGTTAATTTGGATTAACTGGTAGAGTGATTCGAAATCCTTTTCCTCCATTTTCTCATGCCCTGTACAAGAAGACTGTAACAGAGACAGTCAATGTAAAAAATGTGAAAGATTGGTACAGAAAGTTACATATTATTATATAAAGTCTCCAGGGTGGTATAGGCTGGTTGTTAGTTAGTTTTCTACCTCTTCTATATATTAAAAGCTCCCTTGTGGCCCTGAGCCTGAAGATGTGACCACACTATTACCTTAGCTTTGGCACTCCTCATCTTGTAAATTGTCATAAAACCAATATTCTCAGGTTGGATATCTTGACTTAAGAAATAATTATTACAGGTGCTGGGAATATTAAAAGAACCAATTGCTTATGTCAGATAATAGGCTGTTGGTTTGGCTAGTCTTTTGTTGTTATTTTTGTGTCTGTCTTTACCTTATTTTCATCAGTAGGAACATCAGAAAAACTTACAGAGCTTTTACAAGCTACTGGAATCTTGTTATGCTGTGCTAAATCTAATCTGCCCCACTCCCTTTTTGAGAAGCCACTGATCTATACAAAACTGAATAACTTTCTCTTGGCCTTTATCATTTTTTTTGTTCTGTTTCTCTCAAAATTATTTTCATAGCTTCCTTAACCAGAAGTTCTTTTCATGTTATATCTGTGCACAAGTGAAGTTAAGTAAAATTAAGGAACTGATAAAAGGAAGAGCTGAAGTTCAGATATGGCACTTTTAATTCTAGTACTGATCACTTTAAAACTCTACCACACTCACTTTGTCACAGATATTTGAAAAGGTGAAATAAAATAAGTCAAATAGTATCACACAACCAAATACATAGATTAGGAAGAATTCATCACCATGTTAAAAACTGTCATTTTGAATGCTAGAATGTCCCAGACTTTGATGCCCATGTAGAGAGTAGACAAAAATGAAAGGACGTTAAACCCTGATTCTTGAATCTCCTTGTCAATACACCTGCCAGATTAATACCTCCAATGATGAGACTTCAGTGTTTTCCAAGGAAATATATTTTGCCTTTGGACAACTTTGTGGGAGAGTTTTGGGTTTTTTTTCTTTTTCTTTTCTTTTTCTTTTTTAAATTGTGCTGAAATAGTCCTTCCTGTAACATCCTGTCTTTGATCAGTTCTCACTCAGAAACTAGACAGAATGAATCTAGGTTTTTTTCCCCACATGACAGCACTTTAAATATTTGAAAACAATGTTCATGTTTCCCCTAAGGTTTTCTCTTTTCCAGTCTAAATGCCCCAATCTCATCAACTATCCCTTTTATGATACATTTTACATTTTCCTCACTATTCTTTTCTTTTGCCCTGGATTCTTTCCCTGTTTGGCACTATCTATTTTAAAGTGTGGCACACAGAATTGAATATAATACTAATGCAAAGGCTTACCAGTATTCCACAGAGCGTAATTATCATCTCCCTTATTCTACTCACTATACCTTCATTAATGCATCCTAAGACCACATGAGCATTCAGAAAGAGAAATCAGAGCACGGTGTTGATCCAACATCCTAACATCCATGTTACCCACCATCCCTACCTCCTGGTCTTCTCGTCCCTGACCTCCTCAACCGCCGTGATAATTTTCTTCCTTCCACCTCAGTGACCTGCTGCCATAGATGTTACCATAACTTGGAATTCTAACAGTGTTGAAGACTCAGCACCAAACACTTCATTACTACACATAATCCGACAAATTAACTGTCTGTAAAGGCACTAGTGTCTTTTTTTGAGCTCCCAACCCCTTTACCCTACATCCATTTCACCATCCATAACTGCATCCCCATCTTTATGACCCTCATTGTCAAATATAGATTTCATACTCTGTGGATTAATGACTCCCTCCAAATAACTTCAACTCTCTCCTGCCTATCCTCCTTCGTAATGTTCCCCCAGAAAATCCCAACACCAGAGGACACCTGCCATTTTTGAGGTGCCGATACAGAATAACCGAAGTTGTTTGGAGTAAACCACCCAAGCTGACTAATTTACTGTAGACTCGTTATCAAAACCCTCAACTGGGTGTTCAGTTCTTCCATGCAATCGTGCTGTGTTTCTTTACGAAGCTAGTTTTTAAACTCCTCACAATGACTATTTTGTACCTCATTGTCTTTTCTAAAACCTCACATAAATTCTTCCACCCTTTCAGGCTTAACTATTGACATCATCTCTTACCATATTATAAAAGACATTTGCTGTTTGCTTTTCCACAAATGTGATCACAAGACTTTCACTTTCTTCTTCGAAATCATTAATAGTGCTCGCTTTCGCAGCACACGTACTAAAATCATTGATGAAATGTTTGAGTTGGAAAAGCCCAAAGAAAGAGCCCTGTGGAAGGTGGCTGCCAGTTAAAAAATTCGGCTCAATTGTGCCA
This sequence comes from Lynx canadensis, assembly GCF_007474595.2. Classification (NCBI taxonomy): domain Eukaryota; kingdom Metazoa; phylum Chordata; class Mammalia; order Carnivora; family Felidae; genus Lynx; species Lynx canadensis. The sequence goes on along the minus strand of NC_044320.2, from coordinate 57,670,315 downwards.
CTGTAGGGTTATGTCTCCCTAGCACGTACATGGGGACTCCTTGAGGTATGTTGTCAAATGTGTCCAGCTGCCCTGTGTACATCACCCTTTGGTTCCCTGGTGGGCTTGACTTGTTCTTAATGAATGTGTACTAGGTACTACTAATTACAACTATCTTTCCTTCTCGAGGTGATCCAATGGTGACAATTTTTTAGTAAGCTTTTGTGAATATCGCCAGGAATTACCATTAAAACAGCCATTCACTTGGAAACCATCATTCTGGTTTTCAAAATTCAAACCCTCAATGGGAAAACTGAAAATAAGCCAGAGATCATTTGACACTATAAATATTTATTTATTTTGGGGAGAGTGCAAGCGGGGGGAAGGGCACAGAGAGGGGGCAGACCATCCTAAGCGGTCTCTGTACTGACAGTCTGACTGTAGTGAGCCCGATGCGGGGCTCCAACTCACAAACCTAGACATCATGACCTGAGCCGAAGTCTGACGCTCAACCGCCTGAGCCACCCAGGTGCTCCTCACACTACAGTTAAGTGAAACATTCATAGAAAAAGAAGAGATTTGCCAGATCACACGTTCCATTTCTTGACCTCCTAACAGAAACTCACAACTACCAGGTAGATGAACGAATGTTCAAGGATACTTTTGAAAAATTCCACAATCGCCCCTATCAATTCATTTTCATTCTTAATAAATGTCACAGTCAGAAGTTCTACTTTAAAACTCAACTTCCTCGTGATAACACAAACTGTAAGTCCAATTTTACTTGATTTTTTTCCCTTTGTCATAACACGCATACCATGCATAACACACATATTGCAAAGAGGGCTTAGACAAAGTGAAGTGCAGCTTAAATGTACAGCACCACGATTCCACATAAATAAATATTTATTTTATATTTAAAGATTATTGCTTTTTATTTTTAATAGTTTGTGTCTAGACTAGACAATCCCACTTCATTAGCCTTTTTCTTTAATGCTTTATTTATTTACTTTTGCGAGAGGAGGGAGGGGCAGTGAGAGAGAGGGAGGGAGAGAATCCGGAGCTGGTTCCACACTGTCAGCACAGAGCCGGGCTCTGTGGGGGCCCGAACTCACCATCCCATGAGATCCTGACTTGAGCAGAAATCGAGTCTGACGCTTAACCCGCTGAGCCACCCAGGCGCCCCTAACTTTTCTTCATGAACCTTTACTTCAGATCTGAATTGTACTTTCATCTCTGCCATTCCACCAGGAAACCCTGTTCATTGCAAGATGGAACTGGGAATAAGTAATTAGAACTTCTAAACATTGAAAAATCAAATTGGTTTTATCATTTCTACAATTCACAAATGTTGTAACTCCTTCTCAGTTCTACGACCAAAACAGGGATGTAGCAACTCTCTCCCTTTTCCAGCCAAATGGCAATTGAGCTCTATAAACTGAAAGCACTGACCCTCTACAGCTTTCCCTAACCCAGAACTACCTGAACGGCTCCAGCAGAGTTGTGGGAACAAAGGAGTTTTGCACTCAGCTGCATTCATTATGTTTATAGTCTAATACTTCTTCCGGACTGCCTAGATATCACTCTGATAGGCATTATGGAAAGACTTAGACATATTTGTCAGGTGTCGTGGAAACATTCGAGAAATTACCAATAACTTTAGCGTCAGTGGCAGAAGAAGAAAAAGCACACTGTGGTTTTTAATAATAATGGTTTTCAAAGATTGCATTGCATGTATAAAATAATGGAATTGTGTCTACAAATGCACTCCAGAACTTATGGTTTTATTAGATAAGGTATTATACAAAAGTACATACATATTAACATTTATACACAGAATTGATCACTTACGTTTCTCATGTTCTTCTATAATGTGCATGGACTATGGAACCATATTTTGTAACATTACTTGTTACAGATAATATATTATATATATAATGGAAAATAAAACAGATAATACAACAGAAAATATAGATAATATAATATATAATATAGATAAAATATAGATAATATAACAGATAATTTATAATAATTTTAGTAATATAGAACAGAAATAAGGCAATTTTATTTTTAATAATATTTGTGAAACCAGGAATTTTCACTTAAGAGCTAGGATTCCTGATGAGTAGCTGATGTAAGAAGTATTTTAAAATTCCGCTTTGGGTTTTTTTTTTTTTTCACCTGCCATCATTACAAGTTGTAGAGTAAGAAAAAAAATTACAGACATTGTGCAGTTTTCCCCATATAGCTGTGCTAATGCCTAACCAAGAAAGTGTGATGTTTACTCATTAAATATCTTTTTGAGGCTTTTGGTACTTGGTTGATAAGTACATACATAAATGTGGGTGTGCATATGCATACATGTCTGTGTATGTGTATGTGTGTAGTTTTAATCAGTAGTTTTATGAATAGAAACAGTTGGATGCATTTTATTTTACTTTTTTTTACTCTTTTTTAAGTTTCTTTATTCATTTTGAAAGAGGGAGCATGCAGGAGGACAGAGGGAGAGGGAGAGAGAGAAAATCCCAAGCAGGATCAGCACTGACAATGCTGAGCCTGATGTGGGGCTCAATGTCACGTGCCATGAGATCATGACCTGAGCTGAAATCGAGGGTCAATTGGTCCCATGAATAAAACCCACAGCTTTATTTCACCTTGGGGGGGGAAAGAGAGTTGATTGCTTAACCGACTGAGCCACCCAGGTTTTCATATTTTATTTTTTAATATTTATTTATTCATTTTGTGTGAGAGAGAGAGAGTGGAGTGGGGAGAGGGCAGAGAGAAGGGGGAGAGAGAGAGAGAGAGAGACAGAGAGAGACTTCCAAGCATGCTCCACACTGTCAGTGCGGAGCCCGGCAGGGGATTGATCCACAAATGGTGAGATCATGGCCTGAGCTGAAATCAAGAGTCAGATACTAAACTGACTGAGTCACCCAGAAGCCCCAGTTGGATGCATTTTAGAGACAGAATGTAAGCTAGCAGATTTGTTTCAGAGCTTATGATAATAATACACTTGGGCAGGTTTTATTTAAAATTAATTTTGTATTTTCCTTTTGTTGTACCTATTCTTGAAGTGGGATTTGGAAAGAACTCACGAGATTGATTGTTTTCATTGGAATGTGTCAGCCTTAGATCAATGTCAGAATATATCTAGTAAAGTATATCTGATGAAATTCTTCATTAGCAACTAATCATTGGGTTGAAATAATTATTTTTAGTAGCATTTCTCAATTAACAGATGTCTAAGAGCAATTCATACCTGTGTCACTCACCCAATAATAAAACACAGCTTCCTAAGTTAAGGTGTAATAGTTAAGGTGTATAGAGTTAAGGTGACATAGATAATACAATAATAATAACCATTGTTCATTGAGCAACTAGTATGTGCCGGCCATTTTGCTAAGGACCTCACAGATATTACTTCTATTTAATCCCTACAACAAACTTGCAACTCAGACACTAATTCCACATTTTCCAAATGAGGAAATCGAGCCTCTGAGGGCTCTGGTAATGTAACTAAACTGACACAACAGTAAGTTTTAAAGGCAGGATGCAACACAGGTCCGTCAGTAACGTGTGTGTGCTGAACCACCATGCTTTGTGGTTTCTCATTAAAAAAAAGTCAAGGGCTCACTCTCCCCATCACCTTTGAAGGGAAGACCATGTGTTATACATCTTTATATCTCTAAGGTCGAGCACAGAGACTGAGCGATAAGAGGTGTTTGTTGAGCGTGTGACGAAGTGAACACCCCAACTGCATTAACAACTGAAAATAATGCTGCTCTCTGTCTTAGTCCAGAAGGACATGGCTGTCTATCAGTGTGGATGAAGGAAACCTCACTGCTCATTTTCCTACATTCCCGTCCTGGGTCAGGAAGCGTGTCCTCCAGGGTCTATTAGCACGATTGTCGTGACCTGAGCAGCACTCATCTAGATGCACTCCAGCCCTTCCATCCCACGTATGTAATAAAACTTTACAGAGGAAACAGTTGTTTTCCCCCTTGAGAATGTTTGGGTACCAACTTAGTAAATCGGAATAGGAATGATAACTGAACTAAAAAAAAAATGGATACCAGACACTAAAGGTTAGAACCCACATCTCTGTGAATCTCAATCATTGTATAAAACTGCGACTAAAAGTGAAAAGCTTTAAAGAAACAAAGTTTTAGATGCAGAAATGCTCTGCTTTAGACTCAGTTAATAAATCCGCCTTCATTTTTGCAAAATAGAACTTACAGCTTTTACTACAGGTTTGAGGCAACACTGATTATTATTTATACAACACACATATACACTAATGTAATGATGCATGAAAATTAGCAAAAGCCCATAGTTCAAATCTAAAGGGAAAACAGCTATGGCAAAGCAATTTCTTGTATATGATTTTAACTTAGTTCACTACATGCTCAATACTTTGATCTTGATGTTGTACCTAATAATGTTCCACCAGAAAGTGACCAGATACATCATTTTTCTCTTATGTTCTTTGAGGGACATCTGTATGCCAGGACATAACCACATCATCTCTAATCTCAATAATTCAGAAAAATAAATGCTGTTAAACTTATTTTACAGAAGAAACTTCAACTTGGTGACATGTTGTTCTTTTAAGAATCACACAGTCAAAATCAGGACTTGTACTCAGGTCTATCTACAAAACTCATCAGTATTTCTTGTTGTTGTTATATAAGAAAGGTCTCATCCTTGTGCAAGTTCCCTTGGACAAAGATAATAGATTCATATATGATGTTGGGGTAAACCTCTTAAAATTATCTGAAAAATAATATGTATGTATGTGTACTTTCTTTGTTGAGAGCTTGTGATAATTTTAACCAGATCTCAAAGGGTACTAGAACCCAGAATATTATAAGAATCATTGTTTTTCACCCTGCTCTATCCTTGCTTGAAGAACAGGTAAGTAACTTTATCATGCAAACACTGAAAAGGAATTGCAGAAGTATGCCATACAACAAGCTGTAGCTTTAGCTGAGATTCAAAAGGGGGTTCTAAAATGAGTAAAAGCCACACCATGAAAACCGAGAGGATGGAATTAATTTTTTTGATGAAAGCAGGAGTCCGAAGAGAGCAGAAGGTGAGAAATACACATAGGCAAACATTAGAAATCTTAACAGAGGCCAAGACAGTGAGGCAGTCAGAAAAGACAAACTTCTTTAAAATTTTTTTAATGTTATTTTTGAAAGAGAGAGAGAAACAGCATGAGTGAGGGAGAGGCAGAAAGAGAGGGAGACACGGAATCTGAAACAGGCTCCAGGCTCTGATGTGTCACCACAGAGCCCGACGCGGGGCTCAAACTCATGAACCAATGAGATCGTGACCTGAGATGAAATCGGATGCTTAACCCACTGAGCCACCCAAGCGCCCCCAGAAAAGATAAACTTTAGAAAAGAAGCAAAAACAAGCAGTAGCATGGTGTCATGAAAGGCGCAAAAGCAAAGCATGCATTGGAAAAAAAAAAAAAAAAAGATTGCTGGAGAGTCAAGGGTAGTATTTGTAAGAATTTCCAGAAAGATTAGCAAAAACCTAAGAGAAATATTGGGGCATTGCAGAACACTTACAATTTTACAGGTTTCAAGAAGATATTAACGGATACAGACCTGAGGTACTGATCTGGCATTTTCTGGTTAGCATGGGAAGGAAAAAAAAGATGAGATAGCAAACTTAAACCGATGTTTCTATAGTTTGTGTATATTCAACAATCATGTATGTGCATCTTTGTTAATTAAATTCATTAACCTAAGAAACTAGAGTCAGTGGAAGTATTAGGGAAATAGCTCCTTAGAAACATTAAAATAATGATTCATGATTAACAAAACACTCTTTAAAAAAAATATTACCTCGGGGCGCCTGGGTGGCGCAGTCGGTTAAGCGTCCGACTTCAGCCAGGTCACGATCTCGCGGTCCGTGAGTTCGAGCCCCGCGTCGGGCTCTGGGCTGATGGCTCGGAGCCTGGAGCCTGTTTCCGATGCTGTGTCTCCCTCTCTCTCTGCCCCTCCCTCGTTCATGCTCTGTCTCTCTCTGTCCCAAAAATAAATAAACGTTGAAAAAAAAAAAGTTAAAAAAAAAATATTACCTCGCTGGATGCTCACAGCAAACCCTGAATGTCAGCTCCCATCTCAGCCCCAGTAAATAGCATCATCTTCCAAATCCCGTGTCCCACTAATAAATCTACTTCCCCTCAAGGATGGATGTTCTATACCAGTTTTCAGTTCAATCCTAATTCGAGGTAGAAAGTTCTTTCATTGCTTCAGCTTCTTTACCCACTGACCTTACCATTAAATCAACAATAAAATGCCCTAGAGCAGCATCTGGGGCTTCTACAATATTCCCTCAAGGCATTCGTCCTAAAGTGCGTCACTAGGCGAAGAGGGTCCTGTGCTCAAGTCCACTGTCATGTGCTGGTTTCATATAACCGATGTCCTCTGCATCCATCTCTGGCACAGAAGGATTTATCGTGACAGAATATCTAGGATCTGACTAATGCTTCTTTGCTCTTGCGAGCCCCCATCTCAGTTATAGGAACCCCATCTCTGCCCTCCACCAGGGTTTGGAATCTTCTTTCACTGTGTGTGGCTTTCTCTGTTGCTAACTGCTTACCTGGTTGGCTGCCTGGTCATGTTCCTATTAGAACCTGCTTCTACAACACTCTGTGACTGACTGCCTGACTGACTGACTGATAAACCAAATCCATTACCTGTGTTAACTTTGGGGCATCACACCGTGCCCTTCAGTCTGGACTCCTCAGTGGGCTTCCATAAATGGATCAGTTTCTTCAATACTTAGCCTGCTCTGGAGCTCAAGACCAAAAGGGAAGATGGGTAGATGGATCGGGATGGTTGGTGTGAAGTAAAAAGAATGAGAGGCTTAAAATGAATATTTGGAAATACATTTTCCTAAATACAGCTTATTAACGCTATTGGCACAATTAATTTGTTTATTAAATCTTCTTCTTTTTGGTATCATAATAGGAAACCTGGTCACTGTCAATGCCTAAGTCAGTACAAATATGGAATGTTGAGAAAGTCATTGTCTTTATTTACATAGTATTTTATGGACAAACAGCTGGTTCATGAAATATTCAAAAGTAATAAAAAGTTATATTTTTAAAATAGATTAAAACCTTGGCACAGTTTTCCCCTTCAGCCTACTGGGTATTCCCTTGACTGTCTTCTTCTTCCTCCTTTTCTCTGTCTGTGCCAATGCCCGGAGGTCAGCCATCTCCAGGTCAAATGGAGAGAATGTGTAAGAGTTGCTATTTCCTGACAACATCTACTGTCAGAACATAGGAGTTTGTAACCGTGCTAGTTAAGAATTGATAGAATAGTTAATAAAGGATATTATAAACTTGTGTTTCAACTAAGGCTGTAACTAAAAATGAGTTAATGTCTACCTAATTAGCAGGTAGAGTCATTTTTAATAGTCGACCCAAATTATTGCGCATACAATTCAACTATTAATATGACTAAGAACTCGGTGGCCTATAAATTCATCTCTAAAATTGTTTGCTGATCAAATAGCTTTCTCCATTCTAGACTGAGAAGTTTCTGTTCAGTGGTTTTGGTTTGAGAGACTCAGAGGGCTAAAGCTTTGTTAGGGTTGATCATTTGTTTGGTTGTTTTCCACTTTTAACCTAGAAAGAAAAGCATGAATTTCTTCTGTCAGTCGTCAAGAATACCAGTGTAAGTATCCAAATTATATTTTTGGAGGCAATTTTTTTAGTTGTACTTACAATTGAATTTATTTCCATTTACTTTCCTTACCTGAGGTGAAATAAAATTGTTATTCCCATGTGGACTATATCAAGTTTTTAATAATTCCCATGAAAATGAACTTTCTAAGATTATCTTTTTATCAATAGTTAAATTATGTTATGTTTTTAATTGGACTCTAGTCACAGCCTCTAGCTTCCCAGAATTGTAATGGTGTTGAATTAATTTAAAGAGACTCAGAGGAACCAGTTATGGAAGGCTGTCACCATGATAATTTAGTTTTATGATTAGGTCATGGAAAACATTATAGAATTCTGAAGAGATTTTTAACCCTTCTATTTTGAAAGAGCTTTCATTCAGTTTGTCTGTCTCCAAAGATAGGCATCTTTGGAGAGATTTCTAATCCTGTAGAAAATTCAATAAAATAAATGTCACAGTAAAAATAACAGAGACTACCACTTTAAACACACACACAATTTATGATCTACAAATTAAAGTAACCACAAACACACACACACACACACACACACACACACACAATAAGCTGCAGTGTAACTACCAATTGTAATACAGTGGTATTTGAGAACTTTTCTACATGTTTTATATAATAAGTAACAGACATTTTAGAGTGGGTAAAATACTTTATTTGAATATTGTCATTATATTATGGACTTTAAAAACTGTATTTGTGGTAAATAATTCTGGTGTTTTTATATTGAATTTTTAGGTTTTTTTTTTTTTCAAGAACACTCTCAGAGAACAAAGAAACTAATATTTGTGAGCATGTGACTGCTGAGAAGGCAAAAACTGTATTGACATTGAAGAAATTCTTTTCAGGTCTCAAACAAAAGCGAGTACACTGGGCCTATCAAAGTTACTATGCAGTGGCACACTCAAATAGAAATGACTTTGTTGAAAAATATTTGTGAAAAACTAGACAGAGTGTACATGGGATCTCTCTGTTATTTCTTACAACTGCATGTGAATTACAATTATCTCAAAATAAAGAGCTCAAAAATTGTGTTATGCCACAATATCATCTTTTGTTGCCATCCTTATGTCACTCAATACATCAAGTTATACTGAAATATTTAAAATATATGCACTTGACAAGGAAAGAGATCCTGCCCTAATTTTGTGAGTATGTTGGCATTTTTAGGGTAATCGACTCAAAGCAACTCAGTATTAATTTTTAATTATAGTGGGCAGGGGGGGTTCTATATGAAGACAGAGGGCTATTTTACTACATTTGTTAAATTTATTCATGATGTTAGGGGGTTTTTTTTGTAAACTTTAAGAAAATAAAGGAGAAAAAGACCTTTGAATACATCAGTCACAAGAGCTGGGTAAAGGGGAATTCAGCTCTTTTATTTGATGGGATGAGAAAGCTAATAATGTATGACAGTAAAAAGGCAGAGGCTTTTAACGCTTTTTTTAACCTTACAAAAAAGGTCAACTCTGATCTGGAAATGAGAACAGCCAACACATGGGAAAGAAGGGCAAAAAGCCAAGTGGAAAGCGAGAAGGAGCTAGTGACGAGCACACTCATGGCAGGTTCCAGTCCCCGGCACCGGCATCCCAAGTTTGGGGTTCATCGTCTCTTGATTAATTTTGTTTTTGTTCACGAAGGTTGGGGGGAGGGACATACAAAGGACTGGCAAAGTTACCAAGACCAGAAAAGAGGCCATGCTTTATCTTGATTTAAACAGAGAAAAAAAAAAAGAAAATTCTGCAACCAACTGCTAGTTTCATTTTTGAGGAGGAAAGTGCCAGTTCAATGTTTCTGCTTCCAACTTAATGTACTTAATCCATAAAAGAATTTGACAACATTTATTGAGTGCCTACTCTGTGCCCAGCAGAGAGTTGGGCTAGAGATTAAATGTAAAGTCTTTTTTTTTTTAATGTGAAATCTAAGAAGAACAGAAACTTGCTTGAGATAAACCAGTCAGTATGCACTGAAATGGATTTGAATCCGAACCTGCTGACTTCAAAACCCTTGCTCTTTCCACCAGAGAAACCAATCCTGATGACTCTTAGTTTTGTAGGGATTTTACCTATTTAAAACAATGTTAAATTGTCTTAGAATGAAAAAGCAAGTTTACATTTTTTTTTAATTCCAAAGCTAATAGCTTGGTTTAAGTACATCCTGCCATATGGTAAGATCCCCCAAGAAGACATCTCACTTAATCACCATGTTGTATTGAAAAAAATGTCATGAGACGGTTATCTTATAGTTCAAAACAAGGGTAGGATCCCTGCCTTTGCCATTTACTAGCTGGTGACTCTGGGCAAATTACACAACCTCTCTGAGCTTCAGTTTCATCAGATAATAAATAAGAATGATATTTGTTCTCATTTGACAAGACTGTTAAGAAGATTAAATAAGATCATTAATATACATAAAGTATTTGGCACACTGACAAGTGATGTGTTCCATAAATGTTAGCTATTACTTATTTACATGATTATTAACATAATAAGTTAATATAATATTGAAATAGTAGGTATGATCTTTGACAAACTGGTTGATTGATATTAAAATGCCCTCATAAGCTGCTTTGCAAATGTTGCTATGAGATGTATATTTAAAAAAAAAAAAAAAAGACAATATTTAACTTTGAGTACCTGACCTTGAACTATTTAAATATATAGACTACAAATTGATAGAAAAAAGTCAATAGCTTTTAATGTACCTGAATTTCCAACTATCACACTATATTTGTTCCTAAAAGCTTATTTCTTATTGCAAATAAGATTTCTCTTACACACTTTAAGCCCTCTGCCTCATTATAGCTCCTTTCTCTCCCCAGTCAACTCATATTTGCTTCTCTTCCTGTATTCTCTATGTATGAAAATGCCAACAACTCCAGAGAACTGGAAAATATTCTATTTTTTAAAGGCTTTTGTTTTATTATTTTTTTAATGTTTACTTTTGAGAGAAAGAGACAGTGTGAGTGGGAGAGGGGCAGAGAGAGAGGGGAAGACACAGAATCCGGAGCAGGCTCCAGGCTCTGAGCTGTCAGCACAGAGCCCGATGCCAGGCTGGAACTCATGGACCGTGAGATCATGACCTGAGCCAAAGTCGGTCGCTTAACTGACTGAGCCACCAAGGTGCCCTGGAAAATATTCTAGACACCTCCTCTTTCTTCTCGCTGCTGTTTAATATTTGCACTAACACAGCCATGGTCTTTGCTTTGGAGCTTTAGGCTCTTGCTTACTTTTTATGTAGACAACTACTCTCCACCCAGTCCATTCTCCTCAGGCTATCACAAGAGCTCGCTCTAAAAAGCAGATATGATCATGCCCCTCTGCTTAGATCCTCCCAATGCACTATTGTTTTGAAGCTAAAACCCAAATACCTTAGTATAACACTAAAGACCCTCCATGATTGTATTCTGGTGACGCCTCTGGACCTCATCTTCTGCTACCGAGTGATTTATAATTTTTTACACTCTGTTTGCTGTCTCCTGCTCTGCCTCTTTGGCCTGATTTACCCAGCACGTTGGTGCAACTACAGCTAATCCTTCACAACTCAAGCTCACCCATCACCTGTTCCAGCAAGGCTTTCTCAGTTTCCCCTATGTGTGGTAGGTTCATATCTTAACACCTTCACATATAGTGTTCTCTTACATCTATTTCCATGTCCCCCCCGCCACCTTATTCTATTCATGGCAGAATTTAAAGTTTTACCAGAGTATACTACTCTCCTGCTTAAAACCTTCCAGTGGTTTCCTATTCCAAGCAGAATAAATGCCAGAGTTCTTCCAATGGCCTCCAAAGCCCCATGTGACCTGATCCCTGTGTCTTTGGCCCTCCCTCATACCTCTGGATTACTGCGCTTCAATCCGTTGCCCATGAACACTGTGATAAATACTCCCAACTCAACATTATTTGCCTTTGTTAGGAGGCAAAGGAGAATGGCTGGGAGGACTGATAATGTCCACTTGAGCATATGCATGGCTTACGCCTTTTCATTTTTCACATCATGATGTAACCACCAACTTTCAGAGTGTTCTCTCTGACCAACTCCCATTCACTCTCTTCACTGGCAATTATCACTACTAGTCTTATTATTTATTTATGTTTTCTTGCTTTCTGCTTTCATATGGTTTATTTTGGGTCCCCGCACAAGAATATAAGCTTTGTGTCTTTCTTGCTCACTACTGCATATCAATGTCCAGAGAAGAGTTAAACATACAGAAGTTCATCTAATTCAGTATTTAATCCTCAAGAAAGAGTTGAATAATTGCTGATTGAAATCAGTTGCGATTCCTAACTATGTCAATTCTATTTGTTGTTTATTGATCAAATATAGCCACTATAACTACTGGAGAGCTGCAAATGATTAAAAAGCGACCTATATTTTGAAATGTAGGCAATGAGATGAAGCCGTTTGCCAAATTAAGATCGTTGAACTTTAAGACCAAATGCCAGAGGTAGATGTAGATATTTGTGGCAAAATGCTAGCTTTCCCCCAAAATCTGTTCTTCCATTCATACTATATGAACAGTTGTAGCTAGAAAGGCATTGTCTCACCGGGGACTCCTATATTTCTTAGGCTTCCTTGCAGCAACGCATGTTATATGGCTTCTAGTCATTGGAAGGTGAGCAGAGGACTGCACCCTACCTCTGGGCCACAGTCTATAAGAAGTAGGTTTGTTTTCCACATGTCTTTCTCCTCTCTCCAGCAGGTATCAGATGATGATGAGAGCCATGTGGTAACAGAGGCTTAGGAAGAAAGAGCCCAGCCCTGGTTCACCAACATAGAGGAGCGCTCTGAAAGACCACTGCTGTGCGAGACAGGAGACGTTAACTCATTGTATTTGAGCCATTGTCCATTTTGTGTCCATTTATTCCAGCACTGTGGCCTGCTTACCCTAAATAATACCACATTCAAAATGCTAATTCTCACCGGGTTTTCCAATATTTCTTGAAGAATCCTAAATTTTTAATTGATTTGCTTAGGCGTATGCTATACACGTTTATTATTCTTCCTATATATGTTCATGATAGAGGGCCAGTTCATAAACTTTTATGAATATTTCCTTAATCTGAAAGGAGAAAGCTCACATCAGGTAAAGAAAAAAATTATCATAAACGTCTATAAAAGAGCATTAGCTGAAAGCAAGGTGCAAAATAATATGCAGTTAGATTTTCTGTGTTTTCGTTTGTATGTGAAGTATGTCTCTCCTCTGCCTAACAATTGACCATGTCAAATACCCACAGCAAATAACATAAGTTGATTCATAAATTGTTCGTTAATACTTTTATTTACAAATTATAAGTTATGCTTTTCATGCAAGATTATTTTCATGAAAACTTTTAGGATTTCACAGGTATTTTTTTTTTTTTATTTCACAAGGCTTAGGTTGTACCTGGATTATCAGATTTAGCTTTATGTGATCAGTCCTATTTTTTAAACAATAAAGGTATAGGGAAAGGAAAGGAATAATTAAATCTGCTGGAGTCATTTTTTTTATATCCGAAGCAAACTTAATCTGGTATTCTTACATAATGTATATGCATAACTTTCATTCCTCTTTGATCTAGTTATATCAAAATCTCTGCCATAAGCAATTCCAATCTGCAAATATTATCTCTGTCATAGAATGTTACCTCTCAATTATGGGAATAACTGATGCTCTAATTTTTGGTCCTTTCTTTGACAGGGTGAAGGAACAGGAGTTTAGAAAAGTCCTGAGATGAGCAGGGGCACCTGGGTGACTCAGTCAAGCTACACACTCTTGGTTTCCACTCAGGTCATGATCTCCCGGTTTTGTGGGTTCGAGCCCCAGGCTCTGCACTGGCCTGCTTGGGATTTTCTCTCTCCCTCTCTCTCTCTGCCCTCCCCAATTCACACTGTCTCTCTCAAAATAAATAAATAAACTTAAAAAAAAAGAAATGAAAAAAAGACAAATCCTGGGATGAGCTATTCGTTGTCTTTCCCGGGACTTAAAAGGTCATAACACAAAGTACCTGCACTTCCAGTCCTCTGCCCCGAAGTAACTTAGCACGTCCTGACAACCACTCCTTTTCCCTTCCCCAACACTCCATCAAGACGTTCTCCCAAAACACACGTTTCCAAATCTAATACACCAAATTGCATGGGGATTTTGAAAAGGAAAATTATTGGGAATAAATATAATGATTCATTATTTACCCTATTAAATTCCAGGTGTTGTCTTGTTTTGTTGTTTATTTTATATTGTTTTCATAATTTCCTGTGTCACATCGTTTTGTTTCCCGTTACTGCAAACTAGGTATAATTTCAGACACTGCAGTCAGTATAAAAATTTTCTACAAAAACAGAATTATTTAAAGTCCCATGATGTTTATTATAATTGCTTTTCATGTACAGCCTTATATCTGAATGTCAGTGTTGCTCTGGGAAATTATAGCACTTTCATATTATAATATATATTGATTATTAACCAATGCTAAGTATTTTAATTGATGCTATTTCAAATTATAATTGCTACCTGAAACTATTCATGGAATTTAGATTGTTTTTAAATTTAAAATTGATCTTCATTATTACGTTCCTTAAGTATTCAAGACTGTTGTCAGACATCTGCATTTTTTTATATGCAAATAACTATTATAAGAACAATTATAGCAATATCAGAATTACTTTAAGAAAACTTCAAAGGAGGTTTGTTTGCCTTAGGGAATCAAAACTGTATAATTCTATACTCACACACATTCATATGTAGATTATACATATATATATATATATATATGTATGTATGTAAAACCAAATGAGTTGGAATAAATTACTTAGTGCCTATTGACATGAGTGATACTTTTACAGATAAACATAAGTAGTGATGCTTGGAAGGTTTGATTTACTTGAAAGAGGGAAAATTTGAGACAAATTTTCACACTTGGTTGTCAGAGGGATACACCTTGCTTTGGTCCCACATGGGCTCATGTTTAATGCTCTTGTGAGCCTCAGGAACAATTTACTAGTCCTCATATATGTACAATTTGCCAGTCTCCAAATCTTGATCACTTTATTATCTCATTTTTTCACTCTGCATTCAGGCAGAGTGCATTACGGAAAAAGCCCAGAACCATGGAGATTGGCACTTTCCTGAAAAGTTCCTAACCCCTAATATGTTAACTGACCAATTGGCACTTTTTAGCAGGCTCCCAATGCAGAGAACCCCTGTTGCAGGGGACGTTTGCAATGCTTTGTTTTAGACTTTCAGCGCTGTGCTCAGCTCTCCAACTCTCGCCAACCCTCTGATTCTCAAACAAGTTGGAGACTGCTTGGGCTGAGCCTCCTGAACAAACTAGAGGGCGTTCCTTTCCTCCCACTGTCTCCGGCTCCTCTTCATATGGGTTCAAAGATAGGAAACCATGCTTTTTCATTTATTCAGGGAGTCAGGCACGTGTTTAGTTCCCACGGAACTCTGAACCAAGCCCTCAATAGGGTTAAAGATAGTGAGACCTGGTCCCCCAAACCCAGAATTTTACTCTCTACAGAAAGAAACCTGCAAGTAAATTGTGATACAATGTAACCAGTCTTAAAAGCAGCTATGACCATATAATAAAATAGGAAATTCAATAGGAAACTAAAATTAATTTTGTCAGAGCTATAAAGAAAACCATGCAGGAAGTGTTTGTTTGTTTGTTTTTTAAATGACTTCACATTTGACTTTGAAAATTTAGAATTTTGGCAGGAGGCAAAAATAAAAGTGGTGAGGAGGGGTAGATTTAAGTTCTTTTAGGTGGAGGAAGTAAGAAGACGCAAAGAACCAACATACTTGTCAGGCCATGTAACTAACTGGATTGGGGTGGGGGGTTGGACCAAATGGGAAAAAGTGGTGGGAAATTAAGCTAAAAAGGGAAACTTAAGCTTTAGAGGAATGAAACTGTGTGCCATGCTAAGGAGTCTGCTCTGGATACCAGCAATAGGATGCCATTCAATGTATTCTAACGTTTGGAAAAGAAATAGAATGCCATCACAGAGAATGGACTGGAGGGAGAGCAGCTAGATGAACACCATTTAGAAGAATGCTCACATCATTCATTTATTCCACAAAGACACACTTGCTGACTACTTGTCAGGGAGTAGGCGTAAAGCTGGGCTCTGGGGGCAGAGAAACAAAAACACAGTCCTAGCTTCAAGGAGCTCACCGTCTTGTGGGGGTCAAAAGGGAAGAGGAAGGGAGTTTAATAAACAACGCAATTAAAATATCATGTGGCATGTGCTTTAATAAATGTTGATCAAAATAAGAAATGTAAGAGCAAATGTAAAACAGATTTGGAGAAAGAATGTATATTCAGTTTGAGGCTGACTGAAATTTAATTGCCTGTGGCATAGCGACATAGACCCAGCTAATAGTATTTAGAATTAAAGTCTGAAAGTTGGATGAGGTATCTGGCCTAGAGATATAGATTTGACTGCCATCAATGTGTAAGTGATTGTTGAAGACCTGCATGTGGGTGAGATCACCTTAAATAGTAGATAGAATTACACGTGAACAAAGAGTGCGATCAGCAGAATGTTTTGAGAGTGTAAAGCATATTGTAGTATTTGTTCAAAATATTCGGTGCCCTTTCCTACTGGTTACATTTCTACCAAATGCACCCCTTCCAGGTCTCCCCCAGTGGGAAAATTACAGTTCCCGACTCATGAACGTAAAATTCGGCCTTGGGATTTCCCTCGCCCAATGAAATATGAATGAGAAGAACATTAACCCCTTTTGTGGGAAACCTGAAGACCTATTAGTAATGTGGTTCTGTCCTTTCTCTTTGCTGTGCCTCAACATCCAGATTGAGTTCCAGAATGAGGAACCCGAAGTGTCCCATGGTAGACATGTAACTGAAGCTGCAAATAAACTGAGATTTTGGAGGTTGTTAAAATAAGAGAATTCCGTCTGAGTGAAATAATACCTGATAAGTAGAAACAAGAGAAGTATAATAGCCCAAACGGCCGGGATACTTTAGCAGTAAGATTTTGAGATTATCCAGGATGCAGAACAGATTAGAATTCTAAAATATTTGATGTGCAGAGTTATGAGCGAGTCCCAAAGACAGATGTTTAGCTTGCGTGACTGTAGGAAGGTGACGTCGTTACATGAGGTAGGATAAGGCCCCCTCCTACTACTTTCATATCGGAACCGGCACTCAAACTCACTTTGGAGCTGGAGGAAGAACGGAGTTGAGATGCTGAAAATTGGACACATTTTGTTTAAGACGCCTCTGGTATGTTGGGGTGGAGATGCCCACTAGGCAGTGGAACACAGGGACCTGGGGTTAGGTGGATAAGGTGAGGCAGCCCAGAGAAACTGGGTCCAGTAAGAAGAGGGTTGAGAATAGAACTCTGAAGGAAACCACTTTTTAAGAGGAAAATAAAATAAAATAAAATGAGGGAGCAAAATTAATTTAATAGGGGTAGTTAGAGACATAAAAATAAAACATGAAAAGGTGCTGTTTTATACACTAAATAAAAAAGATGTTTTAAGAACTGTCAAGTCGTAAATAAAATGAAAATTTGAGGGGTGCCTGGGTGGCTCAGTAGGTTAAGCACCTGACTCTTGATCTCAGCTCAGGTCATGATCTTAACGGTTTATGAGTTCAAGCCCTGTGTGGGGCTCTGTGTTGACAGCACAGAGCCTGCTTGGAATTCTCTCTCTATCTCTCTCTGCCCCAACCCCACACATGCTCTTTCTCTCTCTTAAAATAAGTAAATAAACTTAAAATAATTTTAAAGATTAAGATGAAAATTTTAGATTATTGGTGTTTACAATGAAGATATATGTTAGAGTAGAAGATTACAGGGAAAATGCTCTGAAATTTGTACCTGGGGGCGACTGGATGGCTCAGTTGGTTAAGCGTCCGAATTTGGCTTAGGTCATGATCTCACAGTTGGTTCATGAGTTCCAGCCCCACATTGGGCTCACTGTTGTCAGCACGGAGCCCACTTCGGATCCTCTGTCCCCCTTTCTCTCAGTCTTTCTTTCTTTCTTTCTTTCTTTCTTTCTTTCTCTCTCTCAAAAATAAAAATTTAAAAGACTAATAAAAAATAAAGTGAAATAAAATCTATATCAGAGTGATAATCTCATATCATCCAATTTATCCCAGGAAATTTTCAAGTTGCTCTTATGACTTCAGTAGTTAGGCTCTGGAAACAAAAGCAAAAAATTAAGTTGGTTATTTTCTCTTTGAATGTTGGCCATAGCACCTTTTCCTCTGTGTTAGTAGAGGACAAAGCCTGGTTTGAAGGCGGGGGTTAGAGTATAAGGATGAACAGATTTCCTCTCTTTTTCTGACCTGGAAGGAAGAGTCAAATTTCAAAATGGTAAGTTCACACTTGTGGGCCCTGCATCACAATGTAATGATTTTTAAGCCTTCAGTAGTGTGGTGGGCACAGAAGACTGATAGTAATGAGGAGGGAATTGAGAGTAATGACGTGGAGAAAGCAAGAGCAGAGAAGTGAGGCAATGTTGTCAGGGGAGTCAAGGTTGAAGGGAGGTCATCTTCAGAATGGGGAGGCTGGATGTGGTGAGCACGTTTGCTGACTGAAGAAAGTAAACAAAAGAAAACATCAAGATGAAAGACCCAGGAGAAAGTGGTGACAATTGAGGACAAAATCACCATGTGAGATGGGGGGGATGACACAAAAAGTAAGATGAAAGAAAATGTATGTCACAAAGAAGAGAAGAATAGAGCCTCATCCTCCCAAATCTACATGGAGAGAAGAAGGGAAATGTATATCACTCAGTATGCCAATAAATTTGATAGTAGCCCTAAGAGAAGTTATGGGAGAGTAATTTGTAAATTCTACAGCACTGAGACAATATCAGTTACTATCATTATCAGTTTAATTTTAGTTTTGGTGATTTATCAGCAAGGCAGACTGGAGTTGGGGACCAGGTCAGAAATGGAATGTCATTTTGAAAATTATCTGTGGGAAAGTGATAGCTAAATGAAGGAGAATTGAAAGAAATCTTTCAGGTAAGTGTGTAAAGAGAAAATCAGGAACCACAGACAACACATTAAGCTTATTCACTCTGCAGAAACTGGTCAAGGACAATGGTGCACTGAAGGAATCATGAAAAGTGGGGAAAATTAGGTGGTGTAGAGTCACAAAGTGGGAGTGTCATCAAAATGGAGGAAACCCAGTGTTACAAGCTACAGAGGGGTCAACAACAATGATTGTGACCCAGCACCCAACACAACCCCTAGCTGGGACTGACAGACCCACATGATAAATATTTATGGACAAATGAGTGCAGGCCATGATCAGAGTGTGAAGTTTAGTGAATAAAAAGTCATTCTGGGGGGCGCCTGGGTGGCGCAGTCGGTTAAGCGTCCGACTTCAGCCAGGTCACGATCTCGCGGTCCGTGAGTTCAAGCCCCGCGTCAGGCTCTGGGCTGATGGCTCAGAGCCTGGAGCCTGTTTCCGATTCTGTGTCTCCCTCTCTCTCTGCCCCTCCCCCGTTCATGCTCTGTCTCTCTCTGTCCCAAAAATAAATAAACGTTGAAAAAAAAATTTAAAAAAAAAAAAAAAGTCATTCTGGGAATCCAAGCTTCAATCAAAAACTCCTGATGGCTGGGGCGCCTGGGTGGCGCAGTCGGTTAAGCGTCCGACTTCAGCCAGGTCACGATCTCGCGGTCCGGGAGTTCGAGCCCCGCGTCGGGCTCTGGGCTGATGGCTCAGAGCCTGGAGCCTGTTTCCGATTCTGTGTCTCCCTCTCTCTCTGCCCCTCCCCCGTTCATGCTCTGTCTCTCTCTGTCCCAAAAATAAATAAACGTTGAAAAAAAAAAAATTAAAAAAAAAAAAAAAAAAAAAAAAACTCCTGATGGCTGCCCCTGTTTAAAGTATGATAAGGCAGTGGAAAAAGAAGAGATCTTCTGGAGAACACAGGCATATAAGACCTTGGTCTCTAAGCAGAGAGAGAAGATGAGAATCACAACCAAGAAAGGCAAGGAGTAAAGTTTATCACAAGAGCAAGATTGTAAGAGGCAGTCCAGGGAAAGACTCAGAAGAAGAGCAGAACTCAAAGACCCAAGAAGGAAAGGCAACAATTAAGGGAGAGAAGGCCTGAAACAAAACAACTGTTGATCCTGTGGCAAAGGATACCTTATCCTACAACATACCTGCCATGAGGCATTTGACTGAAGATATGGGTCCCGAGCTCACAATTTTCCTTTCTCTTTCATCAACATCATAAGATGCAAGCCGATGACCTATGAAATGCTGTTTCCCTTGCGGTGTCTGGATTTTCACTACTCAAACCGACTTCACTTCCACTCTTCACCAGGTCAGTCTCTAACTTTCTATTAAGATCTTTCTACCGTGGTTACCTCCACTGTCTGCTAGGTTAGAGCTTCAACTCCCCCAGGACCACTATCCTGCGTCAAGTCTTCCCCAAGTCTTTCAGGCTCTCCCACCAATTTTGGTTTTCTTCCTTATAAAATAACATTGGTTGAGTGTCTACCACATGCTAGGCCCAGGCTAAACTGTTCACATAAGTTTTCTCAGTTTTCTCTCCCCAGAAAATCATGAGGTAAGACCTACCAAGCTACCTTTTTTAGCTCAAACTTTTGAACTAACTTCCTCAGGGTGAGAGTCTGGTGACCTCAGGAGCTGAAGAAGGCAGTCAGGGCTCCCAGTGTTGTACTGGTGTTTGTTATGATGTGCGTCTTTTCTAAACATTCCTTCCTTGCATAAGTGAGGTCTCGTGGTCAATCTTAGCACCCTGTTTATATTAACAACCTTCATTTCTTTTCCTTCCATACAGTTGCACACCCCAAGCCAATCTCTAACTCTAAGACAACCTAGTTGCCTGCTTTCAGCATGCCTATTTCCAGGCCGCTAAGTGTTGCTGGAAAAATGGAATAGCCGTGCTGATAGCTTTCATTACATTGTCATGATGTCCAACCTCAGCTGGGCCTTTGCAAACACTGGCAATCCCTTTGCTCCTCTCTCGACAGCTATTTCCCATTTCCCACAGCATCTGTTCCAAATCTGGATAGTTTTCCTCAAGTCTACTTTAATTAAAAACAATCTTAACATAGCTTAGCAGCCTCTCCAAAATCTGGCTTCTTCCCACCTCCCTGGTCTCCCCGAGGGTTATGTTCCCTCTCCCTTTTCTAGGCTCTGGCCACACTGACACTTTCAATCCCCTGATCTTGTCCTTTCTGGATATTCTGTTCACTGTGTTTGGGAAGACTTTCTCTAGATTCTTTGTTTAACTCAGTGCTCATCCTTCAATATTACCTCAACTGATGAGTCTTTTCTGACCTCCTAGATTAGCTTAAATCCCACTAAGCATTTGTAACATTCTGTACATTTTTAATGATTTGTCTGAAGCCAGCCCTTCTCTTTACGTGGCTAACAATATGCTGATAGTAACAATATTGTCTCATTTAACTAATATATCCCCAGCACATGGTACAGTGTCTTGCCTTGGAGAAGTGCTCAATACCCATTGCATATTTAACTGGAATTAAGAATTTTTCATGGGGATGCCTGGGTGGTTCAGTCAAGTAAGCGTCTGACTCTTGATCTCAGCTGAGGTCTTGACCTCAGGGTGTGAGTTCAAGCCCCATGTTGGGCTCCGCGGAGGGTGTGAAACCTCATTTACAAAAAGAATTTGTCATTAATAATTATATGTAATTATTTTTATCCACAGACTCAAGAGACCTGGAATGTGTTGGTTATACATAGAGTCTGAAAAGTATAAAAGGCATGTAAAGTCTGAGGTTTTCCTGGAGTAGAAGAGTTTCTTGGACTAGATATAAGATCTGAGAAGATAGGATCTGATGGGGTCTTTGGAAATAACGTTCTCTCGGTCTGGACCCCGAAGGCACCAAAATGTTCTGTAGGATTCCTGCAAGATGGTGTCTTCTGTTTGGAGATAGGCCAGAAGTAAGAAATAAAAATGCCGAATAGATGTCTCAGCCTTAGGGATGAGGGTATTGATCATTCAGATGTGTTTTCTAGGAATGAACTGGACAAAAGCAATTGAGGACTCTGGAAACCGAGACATTTTTATTCTTCTTGCATTCTCTAAGCTTATTTCTATTGTCATCCTTTCCTATGTGACATCTCTATCTTCTACCTGAGGATTGAGGTTTACCCTTGTGCTACAAGCCCAGTGTGACAGTGTGCGGGTAGCCAAAAGTTGCTGAGCTTGGGAAAGAGGAAGGTGAGTAAAAAGCAAAATGAACAAAGGTAAACAGCTGAGGTGGCAGCTGTTGTGGGTATGGCAGGTAAACCCTAGGTTCAGGCCAAATTCAAAGATAACTGACACACTCATTACTCATTTATTCATTCAAAAGAGGGAAAACAGAAAAGAGGTACAACTTTGTAAGTACTGAGGGCAGAGGACTGAGCGAGGGAGCTGTGTCATTTACAGCATTTCATCCCATAGCAAGGCAGGAAAAGCATGAATGACTTTTGGCTTCAAGAAAACATGGCTGTTTAGGGCGTATTTTCTCACCTTCCCCCAGACCCTCCACTTTCTTTTTGTTGTCAGCAGGCCCAGTGGAAAAGTCCAGGGGCCCCAAGGTCTCGCCCCCCAAGATACCTGGGATCCCTGCTCAGCGGTGTACCTTAAAACACACAGAATTAGAATTCAAACAAAGCAGCAAGTATTCTCAAACCTTCCTTGTTCACAGGGAGCAGTTTATTGATCTAGTAACTGCTGACATCACATGTGTTTCTGGAGGTGGACACAACCCCCGGCACAGAATGTGACCCTGGCTGACAATATGCAACAAAAAGATTTTAGAGGACTTTGGCCCGGCTTGGGTTTTCTAAAGGTATATTATTTAGAACTGTTTTGGTTTCAATAGACAGAAGCCAAAATATTAAACTGACTCAAGCTGATAAAAATGTGGAGGCTATTTATTGTTTCATAGATCTGTAAAATCAAGAGGAAGACTGCTGAGTGCATGAGAATTGATCATTGGCATTACCGGATGTAAGGGCTCAGATAATGTCACCAGGATCTGGTCCGTTTCAAAGTCTCTGTTCAGCATTCCACAGAGAGGACACCAATACCTGCAGCATCACTTCTTATTGTCAGTAATCCCAGTGGAAAGAGCTAAATCTGTTCTCAAATTTTCTAAAAGCACCGGGCTTAACTCCTAATGGTCTAGATTCTATCTCACGTTGAACCTGGCCAGGGCCATGAAATGTTCTGAGTGGCTGAGGCCCACTTCACTTCCTCACCCCTCCAGCTTACAGTGGGTCAACCTTATCTACATGAAGTAGACTGATCAGAGGAGAGAAGGTAGTAACCCAAAGAAAAATGGTTTACTTTTATAAAAGAAGAGGGGAAGGATTCTGAACTGGCAAAAATAAAAAATATCTGTAAGAAAGATGTTCTAAGGAAAAGGATCTGCGATACCACCTGAGTCAGGGACGAAAGAGGCTATGATATTTCTCTGTATTAGTTAGGATGTTTTTGTTATTGTCATCATTAGTATAAGATCCAGAAACCCA
The DNA here is from genome assembly GCF_007474595.2 of Lynx canadensis. Taxonomy (NCBI): domain Eukaryota; kingdom Metazoa; phylum Chordata; class Mammalia; order Carnivora; family Felidae; genus Lynx; species Lynx canadensis. Next base: position 57,647,143 of record NC_044320.2, on the reverse strand, counting down.
TCCTAACCTAGCTCAAAACAGAAAATCTTTGGCTTATATAACCCAACCACTGAAGAGGTGGGACTGGCCTCAGGGACAGGACCAGGGATAAGAACAATTGTCAGGACTTTCTTTTTCTTATCTTGCTCGTTGGGTTTTATTTCCTTCTACCACTGAACTTTCTTCACCTAGTCATAAACATGGCGCCTTGGACCCATATCCTCACAGCTTCATCAAAAGAAAAGAGCATTTTATTGCTATTTCCAGCCTGAATTTTTTTTTTTTGGGGGGGGGGAACAATTTGCCCAGCTAGAATCATTTGTCTCCCTCTTGATTGACGAGGAAACCAGAGTCTACCACCAGAGGCACAGCAGTTTGCTGGTTAAAGATGATGTCAGTAGGGTAAGTCTTCAAACTTCTAGGGCCACAAACCCATTGACAGTCTGAGGAAGTCTAAAAACCCCATCCAAAAACAGTGCATTTATGTCCATGAACTGTAACATGTAGGATGGCCAAGGAAAGCTATGATACTTAAGTATAGTTAACGAATGTTTTAAAAATAATTTATGATACAGTAACATAGGTGCTTCGTTATTAACACATTAAGTAATAAGATGCGGTAGCAGACCTACTTATGGCCTCATATAATTTTGAGATATTGATGAACATAAATAATATCTGTCACATGTGGCATGTGATATGAAAATACCTGCAATTTACTTTAGTAACGTCACAGGTACTGTTAATGTTTCGGTGCTTTGTTGTCTATGTTCAAATTTGAACAGAATTATAAATTTTGGTCTGAGGTTAGTGAAAACAAAACTGTAATTTTTCCCACCAAGGTGTCAGTCCCACCGAAGCTTGTTCAGGATCTCTCTAGGGTCCATGGCTTCCAGAAGCTGCTGCACTAGAGAGTCAGTGAGGCAATGATTTGAAAGAACCTTAATTAAAAATGGATTTCAGGAGCTACAGGATCAGGATTGCCCATCTTCACCAGGATAATTTTACACCAGGGCCAATACTGAGATTTATTTTGATAAGAAATGCTATTTCATAAATATTATAGTAACTGCAACTTGGGGGATTGTATTGGATTGTGGTGGCTCCATTGACCTAGCTATTTCCTATAGGTCTCACCTGATGAGTGAAATAATTTATGGCATCCTCCCATTGAGAAGTGGTTGTTTCTCAGATGTAATCCTTGATTTGAGTTGAAAAGTCCTAAGAGTGTGGCAAGGCTAATGTTTAGCACTAACCCTGAATGTGTCAAAAAGAGTTCTTCTTTCAGTGGACAAACGGGACTATGGAAACACAGACCAAGGGCACGTGAAGACACCATTGGATTTAGATCTAGAACTCGACAGACCTTGTTGAGAGCTAACTATGATAAGAGTCAGAAATCTCTACTTCCAGAACCTAATATATGTATTTTTAAATCTTCTTTATTTACCTTTTATTCCTTCTTAGTATTTTCAAATTATTTTAAGCCGCCAGCCTTTTTCAGCTGTGCTAAAAAGAATTGAGGAAGTAATCTATGATTTGGACAAATTTTTGAAGAACAGTGAGGAATGTACCACTGAAAACTGGCAGTGGCAGCCATAGTAATTTATGTGGCACAAATGGTCCAGGAAATAGATTAAGGCTCCTTGATCAGCCACTCCTTGCTAATTGGCAATCTCTTTTCAGTGTTAAACCTTGGCGGTTTTGAGTGGGTTTCAATAAGAAAACATTTAGCAAAGCATTAGTCAGATTACTGTGAACTCTGCTGGGGATAGAGCCAAAAAAACCCAATCCAACAAAAACTGAGTAACTATCATGAGTCAGACATTGCAGTAGGCATCTTACACATATCATCTTATTTAATCCTCCCCCAAACCTTGTGAAATAGCTGCTACCATCATTTCCTTTTTGCAAGTGAGAACTTTGAAACAGAGAAGGTCAGTAATATATTGAAGATTGCACAGCTGGTAAGCAGAACAAACGCGGGATGCTGGGATGCCCGACAACAAATTGAGTACTTGTCTTTTCTGCTATCGATCTTTGCCAAAAAAGCACGCTTGTTCGCCCAATTATTTCTAGTATCCACTGGCCGGTTTCCTTGGGCCCCAGGCAATTTGCCAATAGAAAAAAAAAAGTGGCCAGTGTTAGAAACCTGGAAATGGACCTTATGTGACCTCAAGGCACATGTGTTTATTTTCCTTTTCGCAGAGAGCCAAAGTTATCACAAAAAAGAAGAAAAGCTTACAATTCTTGTGTGTCTTTAATCAAGTTGGATTCAATTGTTTTCTTAAAAAAAGTGATGATCCTAATCATTGGATTATAGTGAGATCAGAAAAGAGTCATCTAGTATATCTCTAATGTCACACAGGGAACCTCATAGGGAACATATGTAAAATATCAACTTTCACTAAACAAATGTTTATCAGGGGGGAATGTAAAGGGACGGAGAATGTAAGCTTTATGTTTGCTGAGCTTCGGACTGATGGAACTATTACACAGAAATGAATATAACAATATATTATGATTGGTTATGACATATTGGCACCACTCTCAAATTAATCCAGACATTTAGATCTTCAAAGCAGGTCACTATTTTTTTGGACGATGGCAGCAATTAATAAATCAATCTTATCACACAGAGTGATTGATTAGCACTTTTTGCAAAATTTATAGCAAGTGCCCATGCTAATCAAAGGAAGTAAAACTCTTCATAGATCTTTTTTTAATTTGAATTTTTTCCAATTATAAACAGATTTTTTTCCTCTGGCCACATATAAGTGCATTTAATATTCCATGGATAACAAAATGTTAAAGACTGACAAATATCCACAGTCTGTAACCTCTGTGGGAAGAGGCTTTGATTACAGTAAAATTACACAAAAATGTGTCATTAAAAGGCATTGGACAGACATAAAATCTAACCTTTTGAGCTGAAGAATACTTAATATTCTCTTCATGATCATGCAAGGGGAAATTCTTTGCTATGGAATAGCTATTTTCCTGTTAAGCAGGCTATTTCATCAATGATTTATTCCTGAGATGTAATAGGTCGTTTAAAATGGTGGTTTAAAAGTTGGGCCTTTTTGTTTAATTTTCTCACAGGCGGTTGGTAATTATCATGGTCCTGCAGTTTCTCTGGAATGCCGTGGAGGGTCAAATGCCAATGGAACCCTGCTTTATAGGGTAATTAAGACAGTCGACATGGTTATTAAATACATCATGCTAAACTAAACTGGAATGCTGTGAAATAAAATCCAAAATCATAAATAAAACTTGGGTTCTCCAGCAAAGGGGTATGTGTGAAAAGGAGGAGCTTTATGCTCTCAGAATTGCAATAAATAGCTCTTGCCCACTCAGACTTGCTAAAATCTGGCTCCTGAAGCCTCTGGATTTGCCTTTCAGACAGTGAAACTGAAATCAATGCTACAACTCTACCTATACTTGAAGTTCTAGGTCCCACCATGTCCTATTACGTAAAACAGCACGAGAATACTTGTGATGAATCCTTTGCCTGCATTCCTTATTGCCAAGATCAAATACTGAAAAACGTGTGATAAATTAAGTGATCCAAGGTAAGTGTGATATGACTAGCAAACAAATTTTAGATATATATGTCTTTTAATATCATCAAGACCCTCTCCCTCTGTAAGGTCTTCCCAATGGCTGCTCACTGCTGTGGATTCATGCTGCCTTTGAGAATTCATCTGTTACCTGCATAAGACCGTAAGACCACGGCGATAGGATGCTACTTCAAAGAAGCCAGTAACAAGCTATCTGTGCGCTTGTTGATGTCGATCATTCTGAACAGCGGTGATAGGTAAATATTGTCATCAGTAAAGATATGTCTTCCAAATATGTGTCTGCCGTGTGGTCCTAAGCTTTCAAACGCAGAAGCCGAAGGTTTTGGGAATTTGATTTCTTTCCAGAAAATGTGATGAGTATACAAAAATGCTGGCAAAAGGGCAAGACAAAATGAGAATAGAAGAAAATGCAATCTTTCCAACCTATAATATGTTGCCTACAAGAGATTTTCAATTATTCTTCCCTTGCGTATTGCCTGGAAGTCTTTTTTTTTTTTTTCTATATGCATGTTTACAGGCAAATTCATTGGTTTACTAGGCAAAGGAAAAGAACTGCTCTTAAATAGGGGAAATAAATATTTCCAATTCTAGCTGTAAAACTAGAAGCCAGAATGTGTAGTTGACAGGCACGGAGCCAGCTGACTTCAGATCACTAGCCTTTCCTTAAAACCAGTCTTCCTATTTCCACATGGAACACATTTTAAGTTAACAATGTGTAGTTTGGCAACGGAATTGTTTTTCTTTGGCATGAAACGGTTGTCTCGTTTTTTAAAAATGTATTTTCTGCCTGCTCCTACGTACAACGTATGTCAACATCCCTCAGAACTTTAAAAACCGTTGTTACATCAGAAAAGTTTTAGGAATTATTTTCTTTCAATTTTTGCCTAAGAAGAAAAATCTGTATTTCGCATATTCCTGCGCTTGAACTTACTCCTCAGGCAGTTCTGACCGTTGCATTCACACACCTTGCCATGCGTACTGAATGGTGACTCAACTATCTCGCCTGCTTCAGACAGGCCTCTCAAAGAAGTCATTTAAATGTTCTTTGATGAGTATTTTTACAGGATTTATCGACAATGTCCAATCTGAAAAGAAATGCGGCCGTTTCCTTCTCTTCTCGCTGTCAGAGTCTTAAAATTGAGTCATTCTACCCACAATGTATTTATAGCGCTAAAAACAGTAGAGTGGAATGCTACCCATTCAAACATTTGCAGTCGAGTTCCCCCTTTCTGGCTCCTGCCACAGAAAACTCAGAAAAGCAGAAATGCAAATTTTCAGACATTGGTTCCACATGAATTAGGACAGACCGCTGCACCAGCTACTGTTGTGAGACCAGATAGGGCCACTGCTGCTTACACATAAAGAAGGCCATTAAGGAGAAGTTGTTTATTTCAGCTTCTGCAGAAATCATAAACACCAACCCCGAGCCTGACAGCACAAGCTGTGCTGCAGTAAATTCTAGTACTTTGCTGGCCATTCGAGGCTGCCCAGTAAAAGTTACTGTAGCTAAATCCCATATACATTTCATGAAATAATCCTGCTCAGAAGATGGTATCATATTCATGCACAGCAGGGTGTGCAAATGCCTATAAATTACATGTAGAATCTGAGATATCTATTTTAAAAAATCTGTGCAAATTTAACCATGACCCTTTGCCAGACAATAGGCCTTCATATGCTCTGCAGCTTAGCAGACACCCAGGAATTTTGTTTGGAAGTGATAGCTACTGTCTATGTAATATTTAGGACCTATTCATGAAGCATCTGGCAGAAAATAAAAGGGTTTTCTCCACTAACATATGCTAAAGAAGGATGTGGTCCTGGGCCGACTCCTCCTCTTCTGATTTTTTGCAAATAGCACAACATAAGAGACGGTTGTTTCTGGCTGCCTTGCTGCCTGTCATGGCTGTCAGGCGAAATCCCATGAATTATTGCTCTTCCAGATGTAAGAGATTTTCAGGCTGCCTTAAACTGCCTGTGGTTTGTGGTGCTGGAGAGGAGAGAAACGAGATTAAACTTCATCTCATCAGTGCAATCTGAAAAGATCACACAGAGGACTAATAATCAGGGCTTTTTCATTCCAGAGCCAGACTTGAGAGCTCTGTGTTTTTGTTTCAAGGTGATGTCACATTAAGCTTGTTGGAAGACAGTGATTAAGGTCAAACAATATTTGAGGAAGATCAAAAATAAAAAAAAAAAATAAAAAAGTGTTCAACCCACTTCTGATGCTTCCTTATTGCATTTGCTTAAAGGGGAAGGACTGATCATTTTCACTAACGGCAAAGAACGGGAAGTGGATTTAGTCCTATAATTCAAAGTTGTCAGCATTTCTTAACACAAGGTTAATGTGGGAAAAATTAGAAATGTTCTCATAAAATTATAGCTCTACTGTTCATTGTCATTTAGAGGATGCATTCATCACCATCAAAAAAAAAATCAAGCGTCACTTTTTGTTATCTCTAAAGGTCAATTTTGAAGTCTTGTTATTATTTTTTTTTTCTTTTTTATTTTTGTTTTTGATTCTGTGAACATGTCGTACAGAGTCTGGAAATATTCATTAAAAACTCAGCAGGTGATACTAATGCTTTCTGATAGGTAGAGGTTTTTTTTTTTAAAGACTCTTTAGCTTGGTTTTCCCCTCGAAGAAAACACTCCCATAACCCCCCTATAAGTGGTAAATATCAGCAGATTCAATAACCCCCGTTACGAACATTTAACCAAAGGTTTTTATAACTGTTTCCAGAATGACTCAGAAAATAAATCACACCCTCTCCCATTATGTACAGTTTGAGTCCTCAGGGAGAAAACTTATAACTCATTACATTTCCATTCCCTTTGATCAAATACCATACACAACACCTGGATATTATAATTTTAAATAATAGTTGTGACACAAACTAGGATAATGCTTAAAAACCTAAGAATCTTAATATGGTTACTATTAGTTCATATCATTTACAGCATGGAGAAATGGTGAGTGGTTTTGTGGCATTTTGCTAGAGCACCATCAGCAAAATATTAATTATAGATCAAGAAAACATGATTTTTTTAAGAAACACCTGGAAATAATCGACAAATATATATGTCTTAGATCAGAACATAATTGCCCCAATTCAACCTGTATAACTCTTTTTTTTTTTTTTTTTTTAACATGTAGCCTGTAAGTAATGGGGTAGGCTACCAGATGTAAAACCTCCCAGGCCAGCCTTTCTTTCCATTTCAGCTTAGGCACCTCACAAAGGTTCTCTAATGTGAAGGATCCCAGTGAAACAGTGATGAAAACCACAGGTACAAGTGGCTTACATGAAAGTATTTATTGCTTTTCATGCATTGCATTATGGCAGAGTGGAAAAAAGTCCTTCATTGAAAATGCATTAATTATTTGACACTGGTTTGCCTCAAAGTCATTTTTACTATGGGATGCAAGTGAAAGATCACAGCTGAAAAAAAGATCATCATACTTGAGGTAGGCTCACAGAGTCTTTTCTTATGTTCTGTGTGAAGTTGTCTTGAACTGAAACCTATGCTCCTTAAGGATTAAGGGATTGAAAAGCAAAGGCTGAAGCTGCTGTAATTTAAACCCAGAGATTCCCTGGCACAAAGGTGCAAAATGGACTAAGCCAATCTGACTCTTTCCTTGTTCGGGAAAGAAATAATTTTCCTTCAGAAAGTTTTACGCTATTAACATTCCAAAGGTATTGTCATCCTTAAACCAAGTGGTCTTCTCTTGGCTTTTCCTATGCACGGAGTGCCTGCAGACATTAAATAAGTAGATGTGGTTTTAAATGACCATTTATGACATCTCTAAACAAGCCATTATATATGTGAGAAATACAAAGACATTTTAAACAAAAACATGCATAACAGTCGGTCATCAGTGACTTGAGTTTTCTTAGCGAAATTGGGATTCTGTTCATTAAATATTTTGTGGAGTTTATGGTTGTGTATTTGCTTTTTGTTTCGTTTCTAGAAAGATGCATATCTCTAAGTTGATAAAGTTAAAAAGTATCATTTTCTTTCCAATAGTGAAAAACACTTCTGAGCAATGGACAGCCACTTGATTACAGGCATCTGTGTTCTTACATGTCAGTTAAATCAAAATGAAAACTCAAGGAGCGTTTTATTCATTCATCGATTCAACATTTACGAAGCACCTACTATGTGTCATGCAGTTGTGTACTTCAGATACAATGGTGCAAAAGTAGGCACGTGTTCATGTCCAGTGTGATACACATATATTAAATTAACAAGTAAGTAGCTCTTTATAATTGTTATGCGTATAACATAAATGTTATATAAATGTTTATAAATGTTAAGCAGATGCATAGAGAAAAGTCATGAAATCATGTGAGTCACATGAATGTGATTTTTGCAGCCACCTGTGGTTGTATACATCTGCTATGAGGATGCGGTGATTTACCCCAAGTAAAGTTAACTGGAAGCTGTGTTTCTATAGTTTCTAAAAACAAACAAAAAACTCCGACTAGACGCAAAAGATTTGGCTGGAATTTTTTGTGTGCTGGAATCAGAATTCAGGGTTTCGTTTTTTAGTTTCCCACGTGAGATAGGAAAAATAGTGAGTGTTAAGAAGATAGTATTTCCAAAATAAGCCATTTCTAAATGCTTCTTAAGGATCACATCCAATCTCCCTTTGAAAAGCCATATGGAGAAAATAGATCTTCTTAAAACGTAAGACCAAAAATCCTCAGTCACAAAATCTGAATTTTGGCTTTTGTTGTTTTCTCACAAAAATATTCTACTCCAATCCTTCTCAGATTTTCAGCATGTATTTCCAATCTAGTCTTTGAAGACAAAATGTGGCATCATTTTCTCACTTCCAACTTGATGGCAGTTGGATATTTCATATCTTGATCTTTCCATCTCTTACCTTCTGGATTTTACTTCTTTTCTTTGTGTTGATATTCCTGTTTTGCTAATATTTTTTACCATTCGCATTAAATGTCTTAACTAAAGCAATATGATTTGGTTAATCTAATCGCTTTTGGTCAAACCCATTGTTAAAAAACCAAAATCAAACCGCGTAAATTTGAAGGTCTCATTGGCTTTATTCAATGATTCATGAACTGGGGAGCATCCTATGCAGCAGAAAGAAAGGAGCTCAAAGGCTTTTAATAAGCAGAAGGAGGCAGAACAAGGAAATTTTTAGTAGAGAGTAGATTGTTTCAAGGAAGGTCAGAGTCTATCAGGCAGATGACCTCTCTAGTGATGACCAGGTGATGCCAGCAATGACCAGGTTAAAAAGATCACCTTCCTGGGGGAGGCTGAAACTGCAGTTAAGTGTTAAGTCTGAATTTGCTGATGTGGGACTTAGCACAAATGACTCATTTGGGGCCTATTGTTCCTTTATTTTTTTTTTTTAACACCAATAATATAAAGTATCCAGATCGTCTATGTACATAGACCAAAATGGGCTTACTGTCTTTTCTCTGGAACCACTCAATGAAATTCTTCTCAAGTATTTTTAAGTTCCTGGTCCCTTCTAGCCATCCTTAACCTCTGCTCTTGAATTTGAATTTTCACCTTTGTTGAGTTCACCTTCACTCAACTTTCAAATCAAATTACTCTCAGAAACATTTTCAAGTATTCTCCCTTTGATGTCCAAAGGACTTAAGTGATTTCAAATTTACAGAATGGATACTGTATTTAGTTTTCCAAACATGAGTGATGGCTATAGCGAAAGTTGTAATGAGACAGAATTTAGGGAGCACCGTTTGTTTCAGATGTCATTTTTCCTGGTTAAAAAAAATGTAATAAATATGCTTCCTGTACAACATTTAAAGATATAGAAAAATATAAAAATGTAAATAAAAATAACTCTGATCCAACCAAAGAGATTAAATAGGTAGTTTACTCATTTTCCTTGTCATTTGCCATATATCCCCAAGGAAAAAAACATCATTTCTTTTTCTTTTGTTAATTTTAAAATAGTTGCTGTATAACTGCATATTAGGAAGTTCTTAGTCATATGTAAATGAAGCTCTATTTAAATTAAATTAAATGACAATGGCCATTGTTTTCTCTCTCTACGGAGAAAAATAAAGATACTTAATCCCTGTATTACTTTCCACTAAAGGCTCTTCTCAGGTTAAATCTGACACCTTTCATTGTTGAAATTTTAAATTACTTGAATATTTTTATAGGAATTGTTCAACTTCCCCTCTCATTAATTCTGCAAAACTGAAACATATAACAATTTTTTTCTAACTTACAATGGCCATCCGATATGCGATAGTTTCTCATTCAATCGTTATTTATCCGTTCATGACAAAGTAGATAGTGGGCATCTATTTTGCATTGTGGGGTTGCATATTCGAAAAATCAAAGATGTAAAAAAACAGCAATCATGTCCTCAAGAAGGTTCAGTGTTCTTTTCATTATTTCCAATGGTTATTTGAAAAAAGGAGTTCATTTTAATGTGAAGTAAGTAAAATTTAAATAATAAAATGGAAACTTGTCACCTCATATCATGCACCCCAGTATAAAATGCAGGGATTTGTGCATTATTTAATACTTTAGAAACTCTAGTCTACGTTTTATTGTGAACATTAGGTTGGCTCTACAAGCACCAAATTTCACCCCACACGTCTGCTACTGTCTGCTACCTTCTAATTCTTTTTTCCTATAGATTAAAAGAATAAAAATATTTTACAAATTGCATCTGAAGACATAGCAAATAGAAGCTAAAACTGTGAACCTTGGAAATATCCCAGTATCTCAAATTTGCATTTGAGTCGGGTGGGGTTCACATGGGCTTATGGATTTCTATCTGTAGATGCTACTTTGGCCAATGCTTCCCATTTATAACCTTAAAATCCTATCTTGAAGGTTCAGACACCCTCTCCAGGAGTAGAAGTAATTCCATTTCTATACTCCATGTGCCTCTTGAGGCCAGATCTGCCAGTAATGCTTAATTGGGTTGGAAGATAGTGGATAGTACCAGTTTATCATACAGGCAACTGACACAAAACTTTTTCACTTATCTGAGGTTGGACTGTGTCTGAGTTCAGAGATGAAAGGTCAGTTCTTTATCCACTAAGTCCCCTAGACATTCCAAAATCCCCAGTACATTACAAATTTGAACAGTTTAAGCTCTCTTAAATAAAGAATCTCTTCTCTGGGTAAAGTATACAGTGTATATAGATACAGTGGAGAAGAAACATGTGAAAGGTCACAGCCATGACCTTTTAACATCAATAGTTTTATTTATAGCCAAGCGCTTAGTCTATAGGGCTTAATATAAAAGCAAGAAGAAAGACAAAGGTATCTGGTTAGCTTTATAATAGCTATCCGGTTATAGAAAATTTGTCTTTTTACTCTTGAGCTGAGAATAAAAATGATAAATAATTGAAGTGACAGCTATTTTAACGTAAAGAATAACATTTCTCAATCATTTTTAATTGAACGTATTCTATTTCTCTCCTGATATGGCCTAAAATAATCTACCAGGTTTTAAAGGAATAGATTTATTTCTTCACACATGTGATTCATTCTTAAAAGACACAACAACAGTATTTTACTTTTATTACTACCTACTTCCTTGTCACCTCTCTGGTGTCTTGCTGTACTTAAAATTACATGTGGAAGAGTGGCAGATTACAGCAGTCAAAACCCTGTTTTGTGGAATGTGAGTAGTTTAGGAAATTTAGCAAACACAGACACAAGCATTAGCTTGCTCTTTTCAAAATGGTTCTCAAGCACTTTTAAGAAATGCTTGAAGATACATTGGGGAAAGTTCAAAGATGTCCAAAAACCCATGGTGAGAGGCCAGGGAATTGGCCACCAAGGGCTGGGTGACAAGTTGAAAAGGACACTCATCCTAAAGGAAGCCCAGGAATGGTTTTATATGGAAGAGAACCTCGTCTTGGTCACCTACTCTGTTCCAGGAGAAGAACAGGAAGCCACTTTGAACTCTGCTCTCTTTATCTCCTGAGAAGACCACCAACCTCTCCTCTCCAACCCTCCTCATTGGGGAAATCATCAGAGCCAAAGAAATTGTTGTCTTTTCACCTCAAGAGACTGTTTGCTTTTCTGAGCACCCCTAGCTGGTAGCTTGCGTTTCACCGGTGTGATACTCTTTATGAAGTTTCTTACCATGTGTTAGTTTAATTCATGTTGAAATAATAATGGAAATTAACAGGTAGGCCTTTATTTTGAACTGAAACTTCCAGAGACAACAAAAATCTACCCAAAAGGTTAACTAAATGGGTCAGAATCTAAAATGCTGTATCTATGTATATAATTATCAAAAATGCCCTTCCATAACATTCCAATTTAAGTTGAATGTGATACTTGAGATTTAGATTTCTAGATCTGTATCCTTGCTCCAGAGTTATAGCCAACCTTCTGGTGTGTGATAGAAATCTCTCTTAATGACTGCCAACTCTAGAGACAGCCACCTACCCAGGACTGTTGTATTTTCTAGTTAAAAGAATATCTACTGAGTCATTAAACAAAACAAAACTTCAGTAAACAGTATTGAGTATTTAATAATGAGTAAAACCCCAAAGTATCAGGATCGATAAGATATTGAAGTATCTTATAAACAGTAGAAGCCCAGGTTCTGGAGCTAGACAGACCTAGATTTGAATCTCTAGTCAAAGACCCACTTGATTTATGGCTTTGGCCAGTAGCTGAACTTCTTTAAGCCTCATTTCCTTAAAATGAGGACAGTGCATAATATAAGGTGCGATAATTATGAGGCTATAATGGGTTCATTTATGTAAATTACAGGGCTGGTTTATAGTAAGCAGTCACTTAATCTTAATTATTATTAGTATCATTGAATTAAATGCCATTTATACAATAAAAGAATAAGAAAATCAAAGTTATTGACAACATTTAGGTAATTAAATGCAGAGAATACATAGCTGATGATTCTCCTTTTTTTGTTTCATTTTAAATGTGTCTAATATTTTTCAGTAAATGCACTGAGAGAAAACTCTAAAATATATGTGGAATGAACAACAGTGATGAAATACTACTAGTGAAATTCATCTCCTTCAACTATAACCTCCTTGTGGTCTTGGGAGGGACCTCCCTGAAGAATGGAAGGAAAAAATCTTGTCCACATTCACTACTATACAAAAATTTTGTCAGATTGTATTAGGGTATCTTTTTGGTGTCATAACAGAATCTTAAATGGTGCTGTTATCAGCCCCCCATCTCTGATATCCTAACATACAAGGCCCAAAACCAGCCCTAGAGAATTATTATTCACTCTCTGCCCTACCTTGAGTCATGCTCAGAATGAGAACAGGTCCAGTTATATGTTGGTCCTTTAGTGCCACCAAGACCAAAACACCTTTAAGACAGGGAATAATTTCTGGCTCCAATTGTCCTCAGGTTTTCTTTGCTGTCACCGCATTCCATTTTTATTAGCCAACTTAAATACTGAATGCCTACCAAGTTCCAAAACATGCACTAAGACCTTTTGGCAAAGATGAGCAGAGTAAATCATAACCCTTGTCACGAACAAGTTTAAAGCCTAAATAAGGAAGTAAACAAGTAAATACAAAGAATCAGATAAAATCTAGTGTTTAAAAATTTAGATTTTATGTTGTACAGGCAGATGGTGTTTACTCTTAGTGATTAGGAGGCAGATTAAAGAAGACATCTGGGGGGCCTTTGATCTATTTCTTGATATGGGTATAGATTTTACAACTGCGTTTGTGAAAAAAATCATTGAGTGGCACACTGATGTACATTTTTCTTGTATATATTATATATTAAATATATATATTTTTAAAAATTACAGGCTTCTTTTTCCTTTGCATAGCACAGATACTTTACATAGATAGGTACATTCCTTAATCTCAACAAGTATTTTAAAAATTGAATTACAGCTTAAATTTCAAAAAAATTAAAAACTGAAGAGTCTTAACTGTGTTTCACAACCATGATAGCAATCCTTATTTTTGTAAATAAATTACTATGCTGAATCTTCAGCTATGCTTCTATTTGTAATAATTTCATTCTATGCAAAGTTTCTAAGACTATTCCCATATATTGCAGAGATATTATACTACCATAGGCATCCTAAGGAGCACTTGCCACCAGAAAAGCCAGCACATCAGTTGCTCTGAAATTTCCATTTGGGTCTCTTATTTTTTTGCACCTACCAACAGCTTACTTAATGATGCCTTGAGCAAACAAGTAATTGCATTCCCTGTATCCTCTTGGTATTACACTGTATTAACATCCTTCATTTTTTTTTTCGTGGAAGTGTCATTTGTGGGTTTGATTTACTTTTTAAAAATGCTCAGTTTCCACTGCTGAATATAAAATGCATCCAACCCATGGAAAAAATATAGCACCAAGCAAAGCAGACCCTTAAAATTGTTTTAAAATTAATTTCATAGATATCACATAATTTCCCCAATAAACATACTGTCAAACAACACATAGCAAAATAGTGCCAAATTTACTCCTCTCTGCAGAGTTTAATCCTGTTGAATACATAGCCCTTTGAATTTTCCTTAGATTCATGCCACAAAATTCATCTTGTCCCTTACTCCTCCTAAGCCCATATTCTAGGCTCCTCTTTCTCTATCTTTGATGACAAGTAAGATTCTATAATGTGTATTAATCTCCAGAAAGCATTTGTTTTTTTCCTAAATCTCCACTGCAGAACTCACTCTAGTCTGTACATACTCTCTTTCAGTGTAAACGGGTATTGCCATGGTTTTCAGAGCATGATCTCTAGCTTCCAAACCCAAGTGACAACCAGAAATCCCATCATTTCCACCTCAACATATCCAAAGCCCACCTGTATTCTCTTGAAAGCTGCTTCTCTCTTCCTACATCTCATGTCACCCGGTCCCCAGCCAGCCCTCTAGATAATTTTATATTGGCAAATGACAGTCCCTTTCCTGAATAACCTTCCAATGTCCATCTCTCTATACCTTTGCTGGATTATTTCCTCCGCACCGTTATCTATTACCCCATTCTTGGCACACTCTAACCCTATACCCCTGCAGTCAAAATATATATTGTGATGTGATTAATGCTGTTCACTCATTCATTCACTTTTTAATTCAGCAAATAAATGCTGAATAACTACCTTGCTAGACTTCGGATACTCAGAGTTAAACAAGACACATTCCTTTCTATGATCAAACTGTCTCAAGGGGGAAGACATACAAGAATGGCTTTCTAACACATATATTCTGTAGCAGAATTTAAATGCCTTTGTATGTCATATAAATGTTCTTCACAATCTGGCTTCTCCAGACGTCTCCTGCTTCATTTACTATGTTTCCCCAGTATGTGTCCTTCACTTCAGGCACCCAAAACAACATGTAGGTCTGCAATGAACCTTGCCCTTATGCCTCTGTATCTTTGTTCCCTCAGTATGAAATGTCTTTCTCAACCTTGGCAGTCCAGCAAACTGATGCGGGAACAATTTTCTGGCCTCCTCAGACAGTTGGCATCTGTCCTCTGTACTCAATAACATCTTGTGCAGATTTAACATTGATCACACTATTTGCTAATTATTGATTTTCACTTTTGTCTTTCCTACTAGATAGTGAGGTGTGTGCGAGCGGTGATTGAATCTCCTGTGCCCTTCAGGTTGAATGAACAATAATCATATACTTGGGAATAAAAAAATGACGAAGAACACAGCCCAGGGAGTCAAACAGACATGGATATAAATCCCAGATCCACTATATAATAGCTATGTAACCTTGAGAAGTTACTTGTCTTCTCTGAGCCTCAGTTTCCTGATCTGTTAAAGGGAATAACAATGTTTACTTTAAAGTGTCTGTGAGAACTCCACAAAATGATGCAAATAAAGTGTTAGCCATAGTGTCTGAGCCATAGTAAATTATCAATAATTTTTAGCCATTCTCATTATTATGCCTGTTTGAAAAGTGTTGATGGTTCCCTTCACATCTTACAGGTATGCTCAGGTAGTGAAAAACAAAGGATGGAAGGGGAAAGGAAGTAACTTTTTAAAAATTTACTCTGTGTCTGTCATACTCTGGATATGTTATCTCAGTGATTTTCCCAGCTACTTGAGGGAAATAAAGAATATTACTGACAATTTATAAAATAAAACACTTTGTCTAAAAAGCAGAAGTGACTCATTCAAGGGCTTCAGTTGTAGGACACAGTGTCTTAGCTCAGGCTGCCATAACAAAACGTACCGCTGGATGGTTTAAACTATAAAAATCTGGGACACCTGGGTGGCTCAGTCGGTTAAGCGTCCAACTTCTGCTCAGGTCATGATCTCCTGGCTCGTGAGTTTAAGCCCCACGTCAGGCTCTGTCCTGACCGCTCAGCGTCTGGAGCCGTCTTCGGATTCTGTGTCTCCCTCTCTCTGTCCCTCCCCCATGCTCTGTCTCTCTCTGCCTCAAAAATAAACATTTAAAAACATTTTTTAAACAATAAAAATTTATTTCCCTTAGCTCCGGAAACTGGGAAGTCTAAGGTCAAGGTGTAGGGAGATTCAGGTCTTGGTGAAGGCCCTCTTTCTCATGCGCAGATGGCCATCTTCTTGCTGTATCCTCACATGGTGGCAAAAGAAAGAAAAATCTCTCTCTTCCTCTTGTATAAAGCTACAAATACTAGACCCCCATTCTCGTGATCTTATCTAACCTCAATTACCTTCTAAAAGCCCTATCTCAAAACACAGTCACTTTGCAGATAGGGCTTCAACAAATGAATTTGGTGGGACACAATTCAGTCCACAGCATTCATGTGTTTGCACTGAATCTTACCACCATAAACACAAGATGAACCAACATGAACAGAGTTCATTACTGCAATTTACAAAAAAGCAGAAGTTCTGAATCTGACTTACCCAAAAGCTTGAAGCCATTTAGCCATTCTCCCTTTATTCTGTACCTTATTACTAGAGTTTCTTGATCATCCAAAATATAAAATTCTAGTTGTAAAGCAAACGGTAGATGTATGTCATGTGCTATCCATCCAAAAGGAGTATTTTTAAGACACAAATAATTGAAGGCAGAAGACAGTTTGGACCAGGAGAAATATGCATCTCTTCAGGGTGCCTGGCTGGCTCAGTTGGTGGAGCCTGCGACTCTTTACCTCAGGATTGTGAGTTCAAGCCCCACGTTGGGCATTAAAGCTTACTTTAAAAAAAAATGCCATAAAAAAAAGAAAATATGCAACCCTTCAACACAGTCACTGGGGGCAGGAGTGGGGGCTTGGGGGTAGCAAAGGGCTGTAGAAACTAGAGATACAAGCTAGAATCCCTCTGGGATGATTGTGTGGGATGATTGTGAATGACCCTGCACTCTGGTGGTCTGGTGCTAATACAGTGGAGAAGAGGTTTGGAGGGAGAGTTGAGTCAAAAGGAGCCTGCTGAGACACCAGGAGTCATAAATCTTGTGGCTGTAATAGAAGAAGAGACACCTGCCCAGCCTGGACACCTGTTCTTCCTCCCAGAACCTTACTGCCCCCCCGCCCCACCCCGCTTCAGTTCTTTGAAATACACCAATGGCAAGTCCTCTAACCTGCATTCATACTAAAATATAGAATGACTAATATTGGCTCACCCTTTGATATTGAGGGGCAAAGAAAATTGCCAGATTGCCTAGGTAGGTATCCTTAAGGTCAGGATAAAAGAAGAGAATTTCTCTAGTCCCCAGGAAGGCACTATGAATTAAGGAAACCCAGATTAAGGAAAACCCAACCTATGATTGAAAACCAAATGGTAATTGGTTGCTTTTTAAAAGACAAAGCTTATAGCTGCCTCCTTAATTTCTTTCTTACAGTAGAAGAAGTAAAAGTGGTAGAACCTGAAGTCCAACACCCTGATTCCCTCTACAAGGACTCTCTATCACCTGTTTTTTGTAAGAATAAGAGTTATTGTGGTAATCATTTCACAATATATGTAAATTGAGCTATCGTGTTGGGTGCTTTAAAATTATATAGTGATGCATGTCAATTATTTTCCAATAAAAGTGGAGAAAATGAAAGAGTTAAGAATGGAAGCACAACTCTCCTGAACCATGGAATGAGCAAATAAATTGTGCAATATTCACATAATGGAATAGTATGTATTAGTGAGAGAGGATAAACTAAGCCTACATTGTGACAATATGGTTTCTTTTTAAGATCTCACAAATGTTATGTTAACCTCAGAAACATAATTTGTATAGTCTCATAAACATAATAAAAATGAGTACCTATTGTGTGATTCCATTTATATAAAGTTCAAAATCAGACAAGACTGATCTGAGTCAGGAGGTTGGCTCCCTTGGGGAGGGACAGGGGCTAAAAGGGGGTGGGGATTGAGGTTCTGTGTTTTAATCTGTCTTCTAATCACATGGGTATATTTGCTTAAGGACAATTCATTAAGCTGTACACTTATGATCTATGCACAATTCTATATGTCAATAAAAAGTTCTAAAATCTCAAAACACCACATCTGAGTATATACCC
The DNA here is from genome assembly GCF_007474595.2 of Lynx canadensis. NCBI lineage: Eukaryota > Metazoa > Chordata > Mammalia > Carnivora > Felidae > Lynx > Lynx canadensis. The sequence goes on along the minus strand of NC_044320.2, from coordinate 57,629,153 downwards.
AGAAGAGTTAAAAGCAAGAATTCAAATAGATACTTGTATACCCATGTTTATAGCAGCATTATTCACAATAACCTAATGATTGAAACAACCCAGATGTCCATCAACGGATGACTGGATAAACAAAATACGGTATATTCATTCAACAAAATATTATTCAGCCTTAAAAAGATTCTGATACATGCTGCATGATGGATGAAACTTGGAAACATTATGCTAAGTGAAATAAGGGCAAATATTGTATGTTTCCACTTACAAAATATTTTAGTTTGGGCTTCTATGATAAAATACCACAGACTTGCTGGCTCGTAAGTGATAAATACTCTTTTTTCACAGTTCTGGAGTCTAGGAAGTCCAGTTCAAGGCACTGAAAGACTCTGTCTGGTGTGAGCCTGCTTTCTGGCTCAAGGAGAGTAATCTTTTTTCTGGGTCCTCACATGGCAGAAGGGAAAAGGTAGCTTTCTGGAACCTCATTTGTAAGGGTACTAATCCAATCCATGATGGCAAAGCCTACCATAGGCCCACTTCCTAATACTATCACATCGGGGATTTGTATTTCAACATACGAATTTGAGAGGGAAAAAGTATTCAGTCCCTGGCGTATGAGGTATCTAGAGTGGTCAAATTCATACACACCAAAAGTAGATTAGTGTTTATCAGGGGCTGCGGGAGAGAGAAACGGGAATTATTATTTAATGGGTATGGAGTTTCAGTTTGGGATGATGCAAAAGTTCTGGAGATGGATAATGGTGATGGTTGCACAATAATGTCAATATATTTAATGACACCGAATTGTACCTCTGAAACGATTAAAATGGTAAATTTTATATATGTTTTACCATAATAAAAAAAAATCAGAAACCCAAATAGAAACGGAGGCACCTGTCTTTCTCTTCTCTGTGGGAACTTCCTTACCTGTCCACAGGATCCCCCAGACACATTCTCACATATTTCCTCCATTTCCTCCAAGTTGTTTCTTTCCAAAGCCACCACTGTTTCCATCCTCAGGATCCGTCTCTGGGACTTCCTTCCGTCTTTGGCCATCTACTTTACCTAAAGGCTACAAGTCAAAATTTCCCTAAGCTGGCTTTATTTCACCTTTAGAAGAATCTACTTGTTTAATATGATCAGGACATTTGAGCTATTGACCACCATATGCAAATGTCTTATATGTGTCACATCACTCCCAGATGAATATCTAAAATACAATTCTTGCAGTGAAAACCCCGGAAATACAGAGTTAATTTATTGTTCCTCTGAGAATAAATCCATTGACTAAAACTTTAAACATTTATTTATACCTCACCTGTTAGTAAACGGGCCAAAGACTAAAATTAAATGGCAAAATTCACAAAAGATTAATCTGGAAACAATAGTTAGAATACTTCATCATTTTATTTTAAAACAATACCAAAACATCTATTCAACTGAGTTAACTATTCATTTATTTTTGTCTATATAACATCAAAAAGTTTGACCAAATTTTTCAGAGTTTATTAATATTTTCACTGAATTTCCAGATGTGTTGCTTTCACATAGTGGTGTCACTATATATCTTTATTTTCCCCTTACACTATGATTCCTATGTATAGTTTATTGCTGGGGGATAGCTGCAGGGCAGGACAGATATTAAAACTATAGAGGATCTCATAAGATGTGAAGCTGAATATCTTTTTTTTAGATTAGGTAACCTTTTTATAGCTTTGAGGGAAAACATGGATAGTACTCGTGCATGTGTGCGTGTGTGTGTGTGTGTGTGTGTGTGTGTGTGTGTCTGTGTGTGTATGTACATTGACAAAGAATTCTTTCATATTGAAAATGCGCAAAACCTTATGCCAAACATTGCAAGAAAACTCTAGAAGTTTGGGGTTTTTTTAATGTATAGGTCTGCAAGGGATCTTTGTTTATATACATACAACGCAATTCATGTATAAACTCAGAGGCATTAGTATAGAGTATTGGTTAAAAAGGTAGAGTTTTACTCTCAGCTCTGACATTGCCTAGCTTTTCCCAGTTTTCTCATCTGTATTACAGTGATAAAAATTACATCTTCCTTGTGGAATGTTGAACGAAAAACAACTCAACACAGTGACACGCTCGATTAATGTTAGTGTTCTTGTGCTGAGACCCAGGAACACGTCATTTTTTTAAATTATGAAATAACTTCTACACCACCGACTTTGGGTCATTGTTTTTCATTGAAATAAACAATCCACTTTTCAGTTTAGTTTCAAAAAAGCAACATTTCATAGGCAGACTGCAACCTACTCAGAGATGAGCAAGGAGGACAGAATGGTTGGGGCAGAACGAGGATAGGAAGTATGGCCATGCAGAAGCTGTAGTCAGAGAGGGAGGCAGACGGTAGAGCCAAGAATTTCGTTTTGTTCGCAATTTAGGCAGCAAAACAAAGTATTTGGAAAAGCATGAATCTGGTGGCATTTTGTTATTACTACACTACACCCACTAGCCTACTATTTCATCCCTTTTGGAATCATGAAATTTTCCAGTTTAATTTTGATGATGTAATAATCATTCACCACTTGAATTAACTTGTGGTAAACCATGCTTACCTCTTTTTCTTTGTCATTGAAGGTTGGTTTGTTTGCTCAACTACCATCATTTGGGGCTTAAAGAAAGTTTTTAGTTCTTAGTTGCATCTTCTTACTATCCAACCGGAGGGCATGAATTTGCTTCATGATTTTTCCCAAACGAAATCTCTATATTCCAGGTTCCTGGATGACAGGTAGACTCCAGGTCCTTGCGTTGGGGCCTGTAAAATCTCTGAACCTTCGCTGAAGCAACTGCTTTAAAAAATGTCTCTGGTTACCTGGCTATTTTCTTTGCCCCTCCCATTTTCCGGAACAAAGGACTCTAGGATTCAGAGGCAAACATATGTCCTTCTGTCCAGCTCTCAGAGTTCAAGTCCTATATTCTACTGAGCAAGAAGAAATTGTTTTAAAGTGAATCAAAACTAGCTTCTAGAATCTTGCTTGTGTTTCTAACAGTCTCCAGAATAATCAACATGTCGATGGCATTTCTCAGTGTTTCACAGCATATCAAAACTTTTTTTTTTCATGGAAGAACTATTTCTTTGCCTGAACTTTATCACCTGCCTGAAGACTTCAAAAGCTTCAAAAAATGTGCCATTGAGGGCAGCTCAGTGGCTCAGTCAGGTAGGTGTCCAACTCTTGGTTTTGGCTCAGGTCATGATCTCAAGGTTTGTGAGTTTGAGCTCCGCATTGGGCTCTGAGCTGACAATGCAGAGCCTGCTTGGGATTCTCTGTCTCCCTCTCTCTCAGCCCCTTCCCTGCTCATGTGCCCATGCTCTCTCTCTCACTCTCCCTCTCACTCTCTCTCTCTCTCTCTCTCTCAAGATAACTAAATAAACATAAGCAAACAAACAAATAAATTTGCCTTTTGGAAACACATGTTATATTCATATTTTTTTCCATACTGGAATTTCATTTGCCAAATATTTCAAAAATAATAAAGAATTTGTTTTAAATAAACATTTAGCCTTTTATCTCTGTATCTTCATGAGAGAGCACAGTATCTTAGGGAGTTTAGACAGTTTCCTTGACTTAATTATAGGCCTAATCATCATAAACTGAAATTTTATAAAAATGTTTCTTCTGTTTGGTCTATTTTGCTTTCTGAGTTTACCTTTGTTATAATCCATAGAAGTAGCAAATTCTTGAAATTATTTCAAATATTACAGTTCTATATGAAGTGAAAAGTGTTCTTAATCTCAAAAGTCATCATTTTTAAATATTTGGTATGCTTCTAGACCTTTTCCTACACACGTACTCAATCAGAATATCAGGATATATTCATCACAACTCTGTTTATCTTCTTTATTTTTCCTTACTCTGTCCTATATACCACGCTTCTCCTCATCCTCAATTCAATCAGTTATGCAGATTTTACCTTTATTTTCCTCAAGATTTTTTTTTCTCTTTTTAAGGATAAAAGCAAAAGTGGCTCTAAGACAGTATCTTTTAGTCTTCTATACAAATTTTAAGTCATTTAAGAGGTTATCTAGGTAGGTTTGTAGAAACCTGAAGGGCAACAGGCCATGTTTGAGGTTTACTAGAGCAGGGAACACAATTTTACCCCCAAATAAAGGACAGAAGTCTGAGGAATAAGTGAGGGAGTCCTGCTGTCCGGGCATCCTGACCTCCCAGGATGACTGGGTGAGTCCCTCTAAGAGGGCAGGGCCCTAAACCGGTGTCCCTTACTTCAATACAAATTTCTCTGCTCTACATGTACAAGAAGTGCAGGAAGTCACCAGATTTCAATTGCTCATCCCTTGCCTGGAACGTAAGTGGTTGGTGTTCAGAGTGATGGACTGAAGATAAGCTCTTCCTCCCACATGTGGGACAGTAACCAGTGAAAGGGGAGCAGGGCCCAATCAGCTGCAATTGAATTGCCCATAAGACAAGGAGGATGGAGTCTAGAATCGGACTTAACTACACAGGGAGACAATAAATAACCGGATACTTCTTACTTATATATCTGAAATGTTGGCTGGGATAGTCTCCAAATATTTATGTGGATTTGGGGAATGCGCTTCATTTCATTATGTTTGTTTTTGATAACAAAAATGGGATCATACCGTGCCTTTTTCTATAAATTAGTTTGCAAACAATAATTATAGGGATCTTTCCATGATCGTATATTTTATTTCATACTTCATCCATTTCGCCAGAATAAAGGGTTCAGAGGTAAACAAATTGGCAGATTTGATGAAAGGAAGATAAAGTAGTTCCTTGAACTGCTTCCAGTTTATTTTATTTTACTGGTTTGATTTTTCACACTTAAAATTATTTTAATGCATCTAGGGGTGCCTGGGTGGCTCAGTTGGTTAAGCATCTAACTATTTTTTTTTAATGTTTATTCTTGAGAAAGAGAGAGAGAGAGCACAAGCCGGGGAGAGGCAGAGAGTGAGGGAGACACAGAATCTGAAGCAGGCTCCAGGCTCCGAGCTATCAGCACAGAACCCGACCTGGGGTTCAAACTCACGGACCGTGAGATCATGACCTGAGCCCAAGTCAGAGGCTCAACCGATTGAGCCACCCAGGTGCCCAAGCATCCAACTCTTGATTTCAGCTCAGGTCATGATCTTGAGGTTCTTGAGATCAAGTCCCCCATCAAGCTTCTCTCTCTCTCTCTCTCTGTCTCTCTCAAAATACATAAATAAACATTAAAAAATATAAAACATTAATGCACCTGGAGTTGTACTACGGTTCAAGTTCAGACTTTAATGTTATATTTTCCCATGTGGATAGTCATTTGTTTCCACACTTTTTCCCCAGGTACTTAGCAATGCCACCCTTGTCCTATAGGAAGCATCCTGATCTTTGAAGGCTTGCTTCTAAGTTCTCTATTCTATTTTTCTAGTCTATTTGTGGCAAAATGCTCTGATTTATTATATAGTTTTATGATAAGTCTGTATAACTAGTAAAATGAAGCTTGACTTAAGATTTTTCTACCAGGTTGCCTTATTTGTAATCACCTATATATTGTCTGTATCTATGTTTATATTCACCCTTTCTTATTCTTAGTATCATTTAACTATTTTTCTTTCTTTTTTCTTTGATGAGACTTGCGAGAAATTTTTCCACAATTTGGTTCTGCTTCTGGTTTTGATGTTTTTTCTTTTTTGTCTAGTTTGTTAAGCCATTGTCAATTTTTATTTATAAAGTCTACTTTTGTTTGTTTTTTCCTATTTGTTCTTCTTTCATTAATTTTTCCTTTAAAAATTCTTTTAAAACTTACTTGTTTCTTAAGGGAAATTTAAATAACATAAAATGAAATTATAAGTGACATAAAACCAAGTTATAAATGTTAACATGATTTCTTCTTTCACAATGTACACATATATCAAATCATCACATGGTATGCTTTAAAATCTTATAATTTTGTCAAGTGTCCTTCAATATATAATAGTGCTCACTTCAGCAGCAGATATACCAAAATTGGAAAGTTATGGAGATGACCAGGGCGCCACGCAAGGATGACACACAAATTCATGAAGTGTTCCATATTCTTCTTCAGTAAAATGAATGAATGAATGAATGAATAAATAAATGAAATGAAATGAAAACATTAATAGGTAATTTTTAAAATTTAATTTCATTATTTATTTATTTAGTTAGTTATTTATTTTTATTTTTAGAGAGAGAGAGAGATGAGCATCAGCTGGGGAGAGGAGCAGAGGGAGACAGAATCTTAAACAGGGTCTGGGCTGACTCCACAGCCCTGTGATAACGACCTGATTGGAAATCAGGAGTCAGACAGTAGACCAACTGAGCCACCCAGGTGCCCCAAGGCAAACATGATTTTAAGACATTAATAAAGAAGATACCTTGGGGCGCCTGGCTGGCTCAGTTGGTTAAGTGTCTGACTCTGGTTCAGGTCATGATCTCACAATTTGTGGGTTTGAGCCCTGTGTGGGGCTCTGTGCTGACAGCTCAGAGCCTGGAGCCTGCTTCAGATTCTGTCTCCCTCTCTCTTTCTGTCTCTTCCCTCCTTGTGCTCTCTCTCTCTCTCAAAAATAAACAAATAAACATTAAAAAAAAATACCCCATGTCAAGAGCAAACACTTTTTTAAATTCTCTTAGTAAGTAAGTGGGTTTTACCAATTGTATTATGCTAGTAAGTAGATCTGCAGTGAGTCTATGAGCAGAAGGCTTTCTATTGTAGTAGAGTTTGAAGATCAACAAACAATCCTTCCAAAAATATCTCCTCTGCTACCTGAGGAGAACTTGGCGTTGCATTCATTCCTATGCAAACTAACATCCAACTATAAGGCTCTCGGTTACTGGCTACCAGACAGTGGTTGCTCCTCTCAGCAATGGTTCTCAAACTTGAGAATTCCAACGATGACTGAGAAAGCGGATTCAAAAGGCAGATTGAGAGGTTGTAATACGGGTTCCAAAAATTTCACATGTAAACAATTATTCAGTCGATTAAGACAGCAATCATCCTAGAACCACGTTCTGAAAAAACACTACTATGGAAGACGAAGAGTTAGCCATTCATTTACCAGGAAATGATCCCAGGGCTTCCCGTGTTAGCACCTCAGCATCTCAGTTTCTATTAGCGGATCGTATAAGACAAAGGAAAGGAAAAGCTCAGAGGGAGAAGACGTTAGAGCAATGACACCTAACAGGAAGCAGTTTTGAAGGTGCCAGACAGAGGCAGGATACAAGTTCTTTGAATTTTAGGTAGCACTGTCCAAACGAATTTTCTGCAGTGATGGAAATGTTTTACATGCACATGCTCCAGTACAGTGGCCACTAGCCACATGGATTTTGAGCATGTGAAATGTGCCCTAGTTCAACTAAGTAACAGAATTTCAAATTTCAAATTTTATTTAATTTTAATTTAACGTCTATGGTCACATGTGATAGTGACTATCATACCCACAGCACAGGACTGGAGCCTTGTCTAAGGCTGGGATAGGGATTTAGTAAAAAGAAAGTTGGTACTAAATTAAATTATTTCTAATTTACAATTTCGTCAATGTCAGCTTAATTATTTAGGATCACAGTATCTAATCTGATATCATGCTACCAGGGAAAGTCATAAAATTGGTAAAATATATTTAACTAATAGTTCCTCTATCATTCTGCCAGTCAAATAAATTGCTTTCAATACAGAAACCATTGAAGTGCATTTTCAAGAAATCTTAGTGACAGTTTGGCAAATGATAGGCGGAAGAAAAAAATATTAGTGGTAAATATCCTTAGTATATTCTTCAAAGTGTGTCAAGCCAAATTTTTGGTGGTCATTGAAAAATTTATTTTGAGTTTAGAAAATTTAAAAAGGTTTCTGAGTGAGGAAAATCTATTAGCAATAGTATTAACACTTATGGAACACTGACACATGACAAAGAGTTGTGAAATTCTCTATATGCACATAATTTCATTTAACCCAGACAGCACAAACATATCGCTATTTTATCACATTTTGCGATGGAAGAAACAAAAAATCGGAGAAGTTAAGTAACCTGCCCAAAGTGGCACAGCCAGTCAAGCAGCATCAAGGTTGGTAACAAAATCTCTTTGCTTCCAGATCACTTCATTGTACTGCTTCTTTCTATTTGATCTTGGAATAGAGGGGTTGACAAAAATTTCCTCAGATGTTTAGTATTTTTTTTCAATTTTTTAATGTTTATTTATTTTTAAGAGAGAGAGAGACAGAGTGCAGGCAAGGGAGGGGCAGAGAGAAATGAAGGCACAGAATCTGAAGCCGACTCAAGGCTCTGAGCTGTCCGCACAGAGCCCGACACAGGGCTTGAACTCACGAACCATGAAATAATAACCTGTGCTGAAGTCGGACACTTAACCAACTGAGCCACCCAGGCGCCCCCGATGTTTCGTATTTTTTACCATATGCCAGCTAAAATAATAAAATTTGAAATGTTACTAAATTGTTCTAATGCTAATACTCTTTCTAGAGATGGTGATTTCTACCATGAGCAGGTCTCCCAACTCAGCTGAGCACCTTAGGAAGTCAGTGTTTGCAATGACGAGTCTGAGGAGAATTTGAGAGCTTGAGAGCTAGGAAAGCTGACCTTCAAGAGTGGGAAGAAACTGAAATTCCTGAGGCAATTCTGAAGTTGGAGATGAGGAGAGATGGGGATGAGGAGGAAAGAGAAAGAAGTGGCATCGAGTTTTAAGAAGACGAAGCCAACATGGATGAAAAGGCCGGTGGTACTCCCCTGTGGCTGGTGGCCCAGAGACATTTTAAAACCAGATCTAGCTCATGCCCAGTTTAGTTACTTTGCTACCAAATAAACCCTGCCTCCTCTGCACCCACCTCCCTTTAAACTTTAGTAAGTTTCACTAAATTCACTAATGTTGTGGGAGTGTTGCTTTGTTTTACTTCATCTCGATTACAAGAAAACTTAGCTTCAGTTCTGTGCTAGCTCGGGGACCTGGCAATCTAAAACATGCAAACCTCTCCTCCTGACCCATCTTCCACTCCGATAATTCGCATAACATAGTATCTTGAATTTCCTCAAGGCATAGAATTGGGGGTTCAAGTCTATTTTATTCTGCTCTTGGCGAGCATAAAGGCCTCAGCAGAGATCCAGATAACATTTTAATTACATATACATTTGTCATTCTAAGTAGGATGAGATAGCCACCCAATTTCTGGCCTTAAGCCCTCTAAAGGGGGGGATGCAGACTGATGTTAGACTTTTTCTAACAAAACATGAAATTTGAGTGTCAGAACGGACCCGAAGGTTACCTAGTTCAATCTCCTCTTGGATGCCTCTTGAAACTTCCCTACCATGATCATGTGTGTTTTCTTCGAACTCTTCTAGTTACAGAGAACTCAAGAACTCCTGCAGGAGCATATTTCACCCAAGAAACTTCGCTTCTCAGGTCACCTGGCTGGCTCTGTGGGTTAAGCATCTGACCTCGGCTCAGGTGATGCTCTCATGATGTGGTTCATGAGTTCAAGCCCAGCATTGGGCCCTCTGCTGTCAGTGCAGAGCCTGCTTCAGATCCTCTGTCTCCCTCTCTCTCTGCTCCTTGCCCTCTCTCTCTCCCTCTCTCTCTCTCTCACACACACACACAAATAAATATTGAAAAAAGGAAACTTAGCTTCTCATAGTCATATTTTGGGGACCATCAGAAATAACTGAAATTTCTGATCTATGTGACTGTCAGTAACTTCTGACTCTTTCCCCCCTCCTGCCCTAATTAACACATCCCTCATTCCATCAACCATCTCTCTTATGATATTTGGCAATGATTTTAGTCATCAGGGTTACTTTCCCTTAGAATAATTTTCAGCTATTCAATGAGTTTTAAAATATAACATCCAAATTCGAACAAAATTGCAAGAGTGATCTCACCAGCGCAGTATAGATCTAGGTTCTCACCTCTATCTCTATGGATCCATCAATCTAGGAACACAATCTATGCTTGAGTGTGGTTGTCCTTCGACAACCATATCTAATGGCTTAAGGGTAATATCAATTTTTTTGTGTGTTGCCACTGAGGCCTCATTTTGAATCCGACTGTTGTGTTTTTTTTTTTTTACACTGTACAAATGAATCTTTGCATAAAGGAAAGAGCATGAACTTCAAAATTAGAGAGTTATCCATTTGTATTCAGTCTCCATTGTATTAGCTCTGTGACTTTAAAAAAGTTACTAACCTCTCTGAGATTTGGTTTCAGTGTTTGGATCAGAGTATGATAATATCTAGTTGTTTAGTTTTATTGTGAGCATTAAATGAACCAAAAATGTGAAATAACTAGCATGATGTCAAAGCGCAGCTCTCTTCCCTTTTGTGCAGCATGTCATTTTGGCCCGGGGTCAAGCTCATCAACATTTTTTTTCTATTAATTTCATAATGCATTGAATTAGCTATTCTTATTAGAATTTCAGCAGCTATGAAATTTAACATACTTTCCAAGTTTTTCATCTAGGTTATTAAAAACAATGCTAACAGGACAAAGCAAATATTGTTGCTTTCCAGTAAGAAATCTTCCAAGTTTGTGTTAACCAATCTTTTACTGAACAGAAAAAAAATGCAGGAAAAATAAAACATCAGAGGTTCAGTGAAGCACAAAGGACTTCTCACGCACAAGGTGGTCATATAAAGACCAGATGTTGTAATATTGCATAGAATCCAACGCTTCCTGGATGTCATTTGTTTAATGTTCATATCACATTTTTGTAGTAGACCAGAAGATATGATTGTCCCCATTTTACAGATGAGCTCAAAAGAGGCCACTCAAGTAACAAGGACTCACATTCTTTCTTCAACAATTACAAATTTGTATTTCAGTTACCCATTTTAGAATGTTATCTAAAATATGAAAAGGTTTTCAGCTTATTATATCTACTTCTTCCACATAGAAAATAAATGCAATTAATTCATTTAACACATATTGGTTATTGATCATCTACTGATGCCTAACACTGTCCAAGGTATAGAGGAAAGCAGCAAACAAAGGCGTGTGCTTTCATGGATATTTGGTGGAGCTGGAAGACAAGAAACAAGTAAATAATATGACAAGTGATGATACTTACTGAAAAAATAAAATAGGGAAACAGAACGTACAGTGACCTGAGTGATGGCGGTCATGCCGTTGTAGTTGAGAGTGGTTAGGAAAACTCTTTGAGAGCTATAGAAGCCAAGTGTACCTGGGGAATGTGCATCCCAGCCAGGGGGGTCAGCGAGTTCAAAAATATAAAAGGGAAGTATGTTTGGCTTCTTTAAAGAATGGCAAAAAGGTCAGTAAGACTAAGTTGGAGCAAATGACAAAATTGTGGTCATGGTAATAAATAGATCAGAGAGTGGGGACCACACCACACCATGAGAAGTTTGGATTAACTATCAGAGAGAATTAACCAGAGGAGTGACATGATCTGACACATTCTTTAAAAGGATCCCTCTGGCTGCTGCATGCTGTAGGAGCAAGGGTGGAATAAAGTAGACCAGGGAGTAGCTATTGCAATAATCCAGATGAGACATCATGTTATTCAGACTACAGTGATAATGATAAAGGTGATAAAAAGTGCTCTGAGTTTTGACATTTTGAAAGCACTGCCTCCAGACTTGCTACTATTGCATGCGGGGTATGAGAGAAAGAAAATTGTCAAAAACTAATTTGTCATGAGTAACAGGAAGAATGGAATGGCTCCTTACGAAAGCTGAGAATCTGTAGAAGGAATCACAGATATTAGGAGTTAAAAATCAGGAGTTTGTTTTGGATATGTGAAGTTTTGGATACCTATTACATTTATCTACCTGGAAACTATGAGTAAGGCTCTCTGTAGGAGTCCAGAATCCAAGCCTGGAGAAGTCTGGGCTACAGGAAAAAAAAAAAAAAAAAAAGAATATCCAGTTAATGAGTGATATTTAAGGCCATGGGAGTGGATACGGTCACTTAGTAAATGAGAAGAGATAGAGAAAAAAAGAGGATTACAGACAGAATCTGCAACACTCTCACACAGCCAAGATGAGGAGGATGCATGCCTGAGATGAGATGGTGTAGCCAGTGAGGTATAAAGGCAAGATGAAGAAAGTGTCACAAATGGTAAATGTGGTTGCCTGTATCACACACAATTTCCCAATACCATTGACAGTAGTTACCGGATCTCATCAGCTGGTATTCCTAGGATTCAAAGCCATAATACTTAGAACTTGCTTAGACAAGTTGGATGCTCTCTTCTCATTAGTCACCCACCTTTGCAGTACTGGAAGCAGGAACATTGTCTTGAAGGTGAGACCGCAATGCATGCTTTACAGCTCAGTCTTCCCCAGCTAGAGCAACTGTGGCTGTATTTAGTTTTGACCCTTCTTTCATCTCAAATCCTTGTATTAGCTAAAACCAAGCTCTTATTCCTCATCACTGCCACCCATGGAGCAGGGCTAGACCTGTTATTCCCAGGAGACAAATAACAGAAATAAAGATTCTGGTCCATAACTTTATAAATAACCAATTTTGGTGTTAAAGGCTAAATACATTTACACATGTGTGGTCACATCACTTTTTGTTTGCCAACCTCATTTTTATAACCTGGACCAACAAAACCAACAAGAGAGGAAACACACAGGTATAAGGTCAATTCAAGGGTTCAACAAAGTGCTCAGAATGATAGAATCAGCAGATAAAATGCTTCACAGGTTGCTAAGATACCTTAATCTGGAAAAAGAATCAGAATTAAGTTTTTGTTAAGAGGTTTATCATTCCCTATCCTGATCCTTTGATAGAGATAGTCTATAGGAATCTCAGCTTAGCAATTATATGGCTGGTATAATTGGGAAAAAGTTAGAAAAGGGGTTTGAACAGAAAGATAATAGTTTGAGAATTTGGGAAGTCACTTGGGGAGAGTTAGGTCATCTTGAAATTGCTTTAGGCAAGTTTAAGCTGTTTAGAAGATTTTCTCCTTGTGAGAGAAAAAAAAACTAAGCAATAATATTCTCCTCTGTGGTTTTGCACCTGATGGACTAGTAATAGTTAAGTAAAAGAGTTATAAAATCTCTTTAATTAAGAATAAAGTGACATTAATAAACCTTGTTTTCATTTGTCCTTTGTAAAGAATTCTAATTTTGCATGTTGTACATGCTACTATCCACTTCAAGCTATTTAATTCACTTTTTTACTTGGTAAAGGAAAAAAGGGGCTGTTTCAGCCCTCATTCAATCAAGGCAGTGTCGACAGAAGTATGCAACAAATCGCATATATTTTTTGTAAATTTTTATCAACCTATTAAAGAGTTGTAAAACAAAGAACTCTCACATGCCCTTTATGCATGTTTAATTATTTACAACCTGCCCCTTTTCCTAGTTATTTATTCTCTTTCTCTATTTCTATCAATAGATGGATGAGAGAAAGAGATAAAAGAGACAGGTGTGAGTGTGTTTCTTTGTGAACCATTTAAGAGTGAGTGGCAGACATGGTGAGGTTTCATCCCTAATGCTTTGGTGTATATTTCCCGAGAACAAAGACTTTCTCATGCACAATCACAGCACAAAATTGAGACATTTGACATTTGTACTCTATTATATTCTAATCTACAGTCTATTCAAAATGTGTCAGTTCTGCAAATAAAATACTATATATAAAGATTATAAGTTCTTAACAATCCAGGATCCATTGGAGGATGACACATTACCTTTAGATATGATGCCTTTTTAATCTCTTTTAACCTGGAATATTTCCTCAGTTTTACGTGACCTTGACATTTTTGAAGAATACAGGTTATTTTTAATAACTATAGAGATGTATAATATATGACATATACATGGAGTTATATAGTTGTATCTATTGAGACAGATTGGAAATAATGATACCCCAATAAAAATATGCACACTTAGCACCTGCATCTTGGTTTCTAAATACCATTTCCCACTAAAAAGAACCACAGTTACTTGGAGAAATAGCTGATTATGGTACTAGAGCCTATATTCTACTGGAGTAGAAAAAATAAATAAGAAGTAATTACATTGCACAAGATAATTATATATTTGAGGGGTGTTATAATGAAATTAAGATGATAGGATAGTAAGAAAGAGAGGTCCACTTTTGTGATGGTGGATAGAGAAGAACTCCTTGAATGAGTACCATTTGAGATCCAAAGAAGAATAAAAAGGCCAGCCACGTGAAGAATGTGGAGAAGAGAATTCTAGGCATAAGAAACAGAAAGTAAGAGCACTCTGATGTAGAAAATGTTTGGTTTGGCCACAGAAGAGAGGAAGCCACTATGGCAGGGGCGTGGCACTGAGCACTACTGATGGGGTGGTGGGGACACGGAGGAGAATGTATGTGATTGTGACACTAGACAAGGTTGGAAGGACAGGCATGGGCTGGTAAACCAGGCAATTTGGATGCTATTCTTGGTGCAGTGGGAGACCCTTGGAAAGATTTAACGTAGGTAGTGACACGACTTGACTCCTGACTTACAAAGATCATTTTGGCTGCTTTGTTGAAAATAAACTAGGAGTGTGAGAATGGAAGCAAAGAGACCAGATAGGAGACTATTGTGAAAATCCAGGCAAGACATAATAGTGGCCTGCACAGGGGTGGTGTCAGCAGAGATTTAAAAAAAAAAAAGAAGAAGAAGAATGGATTTAGATCACATTTTGGAGTTACAAACTCTAAGATTTAGTTAGATTAAATGTGTAAGGTGGCTGAGGGTCGGGAAGTGTTAAAGAAAGATGGCCAGGTTTCTATCTGGGGATCAAACAAAGAGAAGATAATCAACAGCTCTATTCTGAGCATAATTTTGAGATATGGTTTAGGTACTAAATGGAAATATGAAATAAGTAGAGAAATTTATAAATCCTAAAGGTCCTACAGGATATTCTTACCTTTTAATGAGATTAAGTTACAATATGTAAATGAGAACATCTGCATCATTTCATCAAAAATGAAAAACTAAAGGAAATATTAGTCACCTTCAGATTTTCTGCAGATTTAAATAGCACTATGTGCTTACGAAAGATAAAATATTGGGATTACCTGCAATGATTTAAGGGGGAAATTGTGAGAAAAATTACTTTTCTAAGATAGTCTGAAGAGCAACAATTGAATAAAGGAGAATATAAGTTAAACATTAGGAATGTTCTGGGCAAGAGTAATTCAAATCAGGATATCTTTTAAGGGCTTATGAAAAAGCTCCTTCAACTGAGACATTAAAAATAAGACTGTATAAAGCCTAGTTTTAAAAAGGAGAAAAAATATATTATAAAGGAGATGGAATAAATGTTCTAATAATGTTTTTAAAAGTATTATTAGTATTTATGAAACCAAATCCAGTGAGTTAAATGTTTCACCCTTTTCCAGGTTAACAATAGCTCTTTGTGTAATTTTTTACAACTGGTGGAGGCGAAGTTAAATGGGCCAGTATAATTTTTTTAAATGCCTTCTCTGGAAGTTTTTATAATTCTGAGCAGAAAACATTAAGATGCATATCTCATGTAAAATGGGAATGTACTAAAGAGAGGTGGGAGAAAATCAGTAATGCTTTGGAAAAAAAAGAACAAAAACAAAACTAGATTTGTATCTACTTGAGTGAAGGCAAATATAGATCTTAGAAAAGAGTGTGATGAGCGCCTGGGTGGTGTAGGGGATTAAGCATCTGACTCTTGATGGGCTCAGGTCATGACCTCATGGTTCATGCAGCTGAGCCCCACGTAGGGCTCTGTGCTGTCAGCACAGAGCCTGCTTGGGATTCTCTCTCTCCCTCTCTCTCTGCTCCTCCCCTCCCTGCATGCATGCGTGTGCTCTCTCCCTCTCTCTCAAAATAAATAAATGAACATTTTTTTTTAAAAAAGAAGAGACTATGATAACATTTAGCTAAATAAAAAATATAGCTGTTGTGAATCCACTAATTTGATCTTACTTGCAAAGAATTCTTTTCAAAAAAAAAACAACTCTCATAAACCTGGTGCATGTGAATATAATGTATTCTTAAAAAAGTGCTACATTATTTCCATTTTTAAGGTTAGATGTTGACATTATATGTATTATTCTTCCATTAATAATTCTACTTTTATTGGAAAATTGTTTGGGATAAATTGTATTCTTGGTACAGAGTACTGGTAATCTTTTCTTTATTATACAAAGGCATTTAAAATATTTTGTCAGTGAAAATTGTGTTAATATACCATTTCTATGAAAGCAGTGATTTCAATTAAAAATAAGTGTGGCATTATTCATGTATTGATACCCCAATTTGCTCCCAAAAGGACTTGAAGCAGAGTGTAGCATTAGGAATCTGGGAAGCAAAGCATCACCGCCGTTATATAACATCCCACCTCAGTGAAAAGAGAGACGTAAGAGCCGTTTAAATGCCATGAAGAAAAGCATGAGAAAAATCAATGCTGAAATGAGTAATTGAATGATGTTTGCAGGGGCTGAGTAGGTCATCATTAGGCATGACACGATTGTAACAAAATTCCTAGGGTTATTCAACCTAATGTACATGGTACCCAGTAAGGCTAGACATTGCATTTACTACTTTGATTTACATAGTGCTCCAAAGAATCAGAATACAGTCATCAGGCTGATATAAAGTGGAGGAAGACAGAATAATCAAACAATATGATAATCCAGTGACAATGGGGCCCTTTGGATGCTGTAAATATACGCTGTCCTTGAGAATCTCAGAAAACTGCTTTACGACTAAAGTAAGACCACAGACCTTATAAAATAGAACAAAAAGCAAAAATAAACACAGCAAATAATGATACTTAAGATAGTTTCTATGTCACATGCTTGCAACACAAATTTCTAGCTACAGAGTAAGATACACCACCTTATTTAGTACATGATCGTCCGTGAGGCATCCCACATAAGCATTGTCTTATTTACCAAATCTTATGTAACCAAAGCAAGAACCACGTTTTCGAGTGCTCCATCACTCTAGAAACTTCCTGAGAAGGGACTTGCATCTCTCCTCTCTAACTTTTTTAAGCTTTAAATAAAAACTCAAAAAAAGTATTTTCTTCTTTTTTTTTTTAAAATTTTTTTTTTCAACGTTTATTTATTTTTTTTCGGACAGAGAGAGACAGAGCATGAACGGGGGAGGGGCAGAGAGAGAGGGAGACACAGAATCGGAAACAGGCTCCAGGCTCTGAGCCATCAGCCCAGAGCCTGACGCGGGGCTCGAACTCACGGAGCGCGAGATCGTGACCTGGTTGAAGTCGGACGCTTAACCGACTGCGCCACCCAGGCGCCCCTATTCTTAATGATGTTGTTAAATCCAGAAAATGAAAAGCAAAGCAATACCATAGCATACTTCAGTCATATTATATGTGACTCTCTGTTTTCAAACCACATCTTCTTGAGAGGGAGTCCTATATTTAAAACAAAAAATAAAGAAAAGTAAACAAAGGAGAAAATAACAGAAAAGAAAGAGAAGAAAAGAAAAGAAAAGAAAAGAAAAGAAAAGAAAAGAAAAGAAAAGAAAAAGTAAGAGTCTTGGAAAGATTTAACATGGGTAGTGACATAACTTGACTCCTGAGTTACAAAGATCATTTTGAGATATGGTTTAGACACTAAATGGAAATATGAAATGAAAATATGAAATGAAAACTATGAAAAGAAAAGAAAACAATTATAAAGGTAATAGGGAATATTTCTAGTAAGGCAAAACCCGTACCATCCATGTAAGGGAAACTATTTCATTGGTGAACAGCAATAATGATTAGGGGAAAAAACTGCTCTGAGAGGTGTTAACATGTTCCTCCCTGCAACTCTTGCTTATTGTTCCTATTGCTTCCTTAGAAGCAGTCTAATCTCTTATCTAGAAAGAGGTGTTCACATATTTGAAGAGAGTTATTACATTGTCCTCCCTTTTTTAGACAAAACAGTCTCACCTTTTTAAACCAATAGTGAGTGATTCTAGAATCCTCAACCACGCCGGCAGTCTTTCCTTGATAACTTCCAGTGCCTACTTCTTACGGTAAACATGTGCTAAGGAACCTGGATTCAATGCACCACGTGGGTTTTCCCGTTGTCGGACTGATATCACATTAACAACAACAACCAAAAGCAAGCAATTGGACCCCTTTATTTTATTGTTGGTTTATTGAGTTTGTCGCCCACTAGAAATCCCGAATTCCTTTTTTGTGACCCTGGAATATACAAAATTTCCTGCAACCTTTCAATGTACACTCCATTTTCAAACTCACGTTTACATTTGACCTGGAAAATAGTTGTGTTTTTGTTTAATTCTAATTTGGTCTTCCAACACTGATCTTGCGTGCACTCTTGCCTTGTATCTCTATCTCTGTCTCTCTCAGTCTGGGGTCATCTGTAAACTGGAAAGGCACACCTTCACTGTTTGAGATGGGAGTTCTGCACTCTTATCAGTAGAGGCTGGCTCAGAAGGATGTACAGACACTGGGGTGTTCATCTCAGTATTACCAGCCAGCCAGCATCTTCTTTTCTGTAGGAATAGAAGTAACTGCATTATCAGACAACTGCTAATATTATTACATTTTCTAGATGAGGAGCAATTAGCTTGCCACGAGTTGGAAAATATATGTATTTATCCAAGACTATGTACTTCATTGTTCTAATTATTTGAAAATTAGTGCAAAGTCTTTCGGAATCTACATTTTCAGATTAGGGCTGAATTTACCTGAGTATCTCTCAATCATCTTGCCCCTGATCCCTAGACCCAAAGTGCTTTTAAACAAACCTGAAATAAATTATTCTGGAGATGTACTTATATCAATAAAAATGAAAATAATGTCCCAAAGCATTAGTAGTATGTATCTTTTAAACTCTGCTTTAAGAAGAATCACAGAATCACAACTTGGATATGGAAAGCTATAGAACTGTGAGCAAAATTGTTGCCATCTGATAGAAATGTTTTTCCAAGTAAAGTAACCTTTAAAAACCTTTTCAGGGGCGCCTGGGTGGCGCAGTCGGTTAAGCGTCCGACTTCAGCCAGGTCACGATCTCGCGGTCTGTGAGTTTGAGCCCCGCGTCAGGCTCTGGGCTGATGGCTCGGAGCCTGGAGCCTGTTTCCGATTCTGTGTCTCCCTCTCTCTCTGCCCCTCCCCCGTTCATGCTCTGTCTCTCTCTGTCCCAAAAATAAATAAACGTTGAAAAAAAAAATTTTTTTAAAAACCTTTTCAAACTTTGGAAGAAAGGCTGCCTAAGACGGAAAAAAATCAGATTTTCTTTGGAATGGGTTTGATTTATGAAAGTTATTCTAATAATTAACTATGTTGCCTTCTAACCTAAAGGGCCTTAAAATGGAAATCTGAAAGTGACAACTCTATTTCCTGTTCAAATATTATTTTCTACTGGGCCCTGGCCAAAAATTAATTACAGCTTAAACATAGTTAATTTATTTCTACCTACCTCAAGGTATGTTAGAGTAATTAGTGAGGGCAGAAAAGATTAAATAGAGCAGAAAAGTATTATAAAAAATTATGTACTGTGCATTATTATTATACAATGAAACCATATTTATGCATTTTTATAAATTATATTTATATTTCTAAATCCACATTTTATAGAATTTAGAATATTATTTTTATATGCTAAAAGTAATTCCTAATGAAAACACTGAGTAAATTCAACTTTAAGACAAGTAAAAAAAAAAATAGAATCTAAAACATTTTATCATTTGTTATTTGAGCAGTTGTAGTAAAATCACCAGAGAGGAATATGTAGTTGCAACCATCCGCTGTATTTTCAAGATGCTCAGCAACCACGAAATGAATTTCACATCAAGACCATAATGAGAAAAAAGATTCCTGAATAATTTCCCATTTCTGGAATTGGATATGAATGAACAGAGGAGGCAGATCATTTCTAAAAACAACATCTCATCCAATGGAGTGAATCTTTACAATCTTTGTATTAGGAACCAACATTTGAAAAAAGTGTGCAATCATTTTGACATGTCCAGGCAATACTTATTTCAAATATAGTTCATTTCTTTCAGGCAACAATAAACCATTTAGTTCAGTTTTGTTTGTTTCACAAATTGGGTAATAATAACAACCTTCCTAAATGAATAATAGCAACCTTCTCAAATTCTATGAACTTGTTTCCAGAAAAAAAAAATGGTGGTATTTTTGTCATCCCTTCGACATCTTCCAGCAGTTCATGTATAATTATAGCTCTTAACTCTGTGACCATCCACCAATATTTTTCCTATGACAACCCTCCCATCAGTTAAATGAAGAACTTCACTTTTTTTGGTTCTTGTTCATAATGTTAGTAGTGGACTTAACACCTTGCTTATGGTTAGTTGCCGATATATCTATCTTTCCTGACACATTAGAAGAAAGTTGCCTGCCTTCTTACTAACGTCATGGCATTTAACTTTTTAAGCCCCTTGTTCTCATGTATAACATGAGATAACGGGGATAATAATGACATGCACCTCATAGGGATAAAAAAGCCATTGAATCAAATGATGAATATAAAGTGCTCATGATAGTACCTGATATACAGTAAATGCTCAGTACATATTTCTCATTGTTATATGCAAAATATCTACTGTGCCCAACACATAGTATATAATCAGTACATTGGAACTTAGGCCGTTCTTATCATCCCCTTATTCTGTATCCCTTCAGGATCTATGGATTCACTTAGTATTTAGTACATCACACTTGTTTGTAGTACTTTACATTAGGGCTCCCTAATACATTATGGTTCTCGTGTGTGTTCCTCTTTATATATATAAGAATATATATGTGGCATGTAAGTTTGGTAAATGCAGGACAAAGTTAAAGAGAGTTTTCAATTTCATTAATATGTTAATGGACATTAAAAATCTCTTATGCAGTTTTGTTAATACCTACTTGACTAATCTCCACAACCATCGCCTTTCTTTAAAACAGTTTCTCCAATGTTGCCCTGTAATTTTTTGGTTTTAATGCCTTGAGACATTAGTTTCATATAGGTTCATAAATGGGAGGGGCTGGACCTCTGATTGCCTTTGTATCTTTATACAGCACACCATCTGGGTTGGTGACACTGGGGATTTGATCTTTAAACATCAACCTGACTTGCATATTTACACTGCTTTTTAAAAAATTTTTAATGTTTTGTATTCATTTTTGAGAGACAGAGCACGAGCGGGGGAGGGACAGAGAGAGAGGGAAACAGAATCTGAAGCAGACTCCAGGCTCTGAGCTGTCAGTCAGCACAGAGCCCAACATGGGACCCGAACTCACAAAGCATGGGATCATGACCTGAGCCGAAGTGGGATGCTTAACCCACTGAGCCACCCAGGTGCCCCGCATATTTACGTTGTTGACTGGATGTGGCCACAGCTCCTTCTCATCTGTTTCTCAGAACCAGCAGTGTGTGGGAGTCCCCTAAACATAGGGGCCCTGCTACAGTTCACAACTTCTTTGAATATCTGTGTGGCTCTCTGGCACTGAGTTTTTAGAAAAGCAGACATCCTTATCCACGAAGAGAATTGCTGCTGCTCTCCTCCTCATTCTTTCCCAGGCTCCAGACCAAAAGTGCTAGGGTCCTGTCAAGTTCTCAATTGGAGGATCAGGTTTTGTGTAAGGAAATCCAATGCGACAGAAATCCCGTGAGATTTCCTCCAGGAACTCCTAAGTAGGTGATCCATCAAGGGTGGAATTTTCTACA
Organism: Lynx canadensis; assembly: GCF_007474595.2. Classification (NCBI taxonomy): domain Eukaryota; kingdom Metazoa; phylum Chordata; class Mammalia; order Carnivora; family Felidae; genus Lynx; species Lynx canadensis. Next base: position 57,607,542 of record NC_044320.2, on the reverse strand, counting down.
AAAGTCAGGCATTACCAGATCTCACTGGGGATTTAAATGGCCCCAAGTGACAGCAAAACCTAAATCCCTTGAGGGTTCTTAAAGAAGAGGTTCATGAAGGAGTGGAGTGAAACGTCTTCGTCTACAAAAAACCTCTCGAGTCACATTTTAAAGTATCTGCAAAAATCAGTCTTGCATACAGAAACCATAGAAATCTATTGACAAAAGTAATATATGGGAATGCATTTAGAGGAAAGATCACTGAATCTCTCCTTGTCATTAGAGCATTTCATAATAAAATGGTCATTTCATTTCTATTTGTATTATGATGAATTGCAATTGCTATTATTGCATATATACATACGCCTTCTGTTCACATAGAGCTACTGTAGAAAGAATACCTTAAGGAAGAATTCTAATAACTCTCAGTGCAGCAATTTTGTTAGTAAAAATTATTTTTTTCCTTTAAAAAATGTTTTAATGTTTATTTATTTTTGAGAGAGAGAGAGAGAGAGAGAGAGCACGCACAGGGGAAGGGCAGACAGAGGGAAACACAGAATCCGAAGCAGGCTCCAGGCTCCGAGCTGTCAGCACAGAGCCCCACGTGGGGCTCGAACTCATGAACCATGAGACCATGACCCGAGCTGAAGTCGGATGCTCAACCGAGTCACCCAGGCGCCCCTTTTTTCTTTTTTTTTTTTTTTTAATTTTTTAACGCTTACTTATTTTTGACACACACACACACACACACACACACAGAGCAGGGGAAGGGTAGAGAGAGGGAGTGTTAGTAAACAGTTTTAAAAGGACAAAGTATGCATTGAGGGAAATAAAGATGTTCTCCTTTAACAACATCTCTATATTTTATTCGAAATATAAAAGCAAAAATAAATTAGTCTCACATCCAAACTAAAGAATGCACTCGGTTTTCAGATTAAAACTATGATGTTTCTGGGTAAGTCTGATAAACTTTGTTGCCAAATAGCTTTCTGCCATTTTGTCACCCTCTCCTCCAATTGTATCCAGGAACTATTTTAGGCCTTGGTGAGCTACAGGGCTGGGTGCTATTCAGCCACGTGGATCTGAAAAGATAACAGTCCTTTGTTATGTAGTAACCACACTGCAGTTGAAGATGAGGTTCAAGGGCAAGAATGAGTTTTCTAAAGGGGTCTTTGCCTTGAGAATGGCTTTGGCACACAGTGTCACCCTAAGGGGAATATTTTGGAGGGGGTCCCGCGTGCTAACACTGCTTTCACCATTTCATTAATTTTTCATCAGACACAAGAGCGCTTTAAACATTGTACCTTAAAGACTCTTTCAACCTCAGTGTATATGAGGGCTTCACCTGGTTTTGCAGAGTAGTAGCATCTTTGCTGACTCATAAGCACAGCTTTCATGCAATGCTCCAGCTCAGATCTTACATCTAGCAGGAAAGAAAAGTTGTGCTGTTTGTATGGATCACTCTGCCTATTAAAAAAAAAAAAAGTCCTCCAGAATTTTCCTTTTCAAAATAGAACCTGCAAGCCAATGGCCACAATACTTGATTTCAAGTCCTCTGGTACAGGTTCATCTGTTTGAAGAAGGTGCTACCTCAGCACAAGGACCTTATGTTTTTGTGGCCACGGGCCATATCAGGAACATGTTAGGTACTGCTTTATTTATTTATTTATTTATTTATTGTTGGGAGAGCGTATGCAGGGGAGGGGCAGGGAGAGGGAGACAGAGGATCCAAAGCGGGCTCTGTGCTGACAAGCTGACAGCAGCGAGACCGATGTGGGGCTCGAACTCATGAACCATAAGATCATGACCTGAGCTGACGTCAGACGCTCAACTGACTGAGCCAACAAGGTGCCCTATTTAAAACCTAAATTTAAGAAGGAAAATTAGCTTAGATTCAGCACTTTTACCATAAATTATAGTTTCTGAGTAGATGAAACTAATTTGGGAGGCAGATGTGAACGAAAATACATTCCCTTGAAGTTCCCAAATTCTGTTTCTGATCATTTAAAAAAAGGAATATAGGGTTTGTATTAAGCCCTCTATCAGGAGAAAAAAATAAAAATATTAACACCTACCATTGTTGCTGCTGTGGGAATACCTCTTTTTATTTCATATAGGAGTAAATAGTCACATAAAGTATTCATTAATAGCCAGGAAACAAATCAGACTTGCCCTTAGGCAGCCTTAACTAATGCACTTATCTTTATTAGAGAAGGTTTTAAGTGAACAATATTTCAAAACTCAGAACAAACTTAAATATTTTTATCTTTTCACTATATTCTAATTTGGTGCTCAAATCCATAATGATGGTCATTTAGAACAATACCTTATAACTGTTAACACTTGAAATAAATCTTTTTTTTTTTTTTTTTATTTATTTTTGGGACAGAGAGAGACAGAGCATGAACGGGGGAGGGGCAGAGAGAGAGGGAGACACAGAATCGGAAACAGGCTCCAGGCTCTGAGCCATCAGCCCAGAGCCTGACGCGGGGCTCGAACTCAGGGACCGCGAGATCGTGACCTGGCTGAAGTCGGACGCTTAACGACTGCGCCACCCAGGCGCCCCAGAAATAAATCTTTTACACATTCAAAAGTCTTCCCTTTTTATCGTGTTACTGAACTACTTTGCAAATTTTTCTTCTCTTGCTCTGAAATGTATCAGAACCTTAGAGAAATTAGAAAAATAAGGATATACCTATAAACGTATTCACACATAAGAAACACAAAGATACTGTTTAGCACACGTGTGCACGTGTGTGTGTGTGTGTGTGTGTGTGTGTGTGTCTACATGAGATAAACGTATCATCAGCTATTCTGTCAGGATTAATTTCTTAACCACCTTAACTTTTAAAAAGTTTTTAATTCTACTTTTTATTTTATTTATTTATTTTTTTAACATGAAATTTATTGCCAAATTGGTTTCCATACAACACCCAGTGCTCGTCCCAAGAGGTGCCAGAGAAAAGCATCTGACCTCAACATACTTACTTGCTCACGTGTTAGCCACCACACCGATAGAGCCTCTAATCCTTGACCCCACCCCCTGAACTCACTAACTACACTCGCTAAATCTTTGACCCAGACCAAGGGGAAGTGAAAAGACCAGATGATTTTTTTTCAGTATCATTTGAATTGTACTAAGGAATGCCAGAAGTTTCCAGATAAGTCTCCTGCTTCAAGACAAGATTGTGCAATCTCCATTTCACCTGTTTTTTTTCTTTTCCTGTAAAGTTCTAAGAAAGATTCCTCATCAGAATTTGATACAGACGTACCAGCTCTACATTTTATTTTCAAAAGAAGCACCATGAAGATTGTGAAGTTTTAAATAATAAATTCTTTTTTTAGTCTTCTTTCACAATCGGTAACTGCAGCAAACACTGGGAGGAAAAAAAACATGAGAAAAATATGAGAAAATCAATTTTATCTCTACAATTACAGGAAATAAGCTCTATGGAATATTCTTCTTGATTGGATTGGATCTGAATCATCAAATGAAAGACATTTTATCCATTTGGCTTATTCATAGAATGTGTGCTTTATTGCATTATATAGTAAACTGGAAGATATTGGGTGAGTCATTTAACTACTCACCAAGGCTCATTTAGTAAAATACCACCCCTGGTGCTCTATATGTTATGACAGAGGCTTAGAGAAGAAAATGTATTTTATAGCTATTATCAATATTAGTCACAATCTTTTGTCGTGTTAGGGAAGATATTTCATATAAAAATAAAAGAAGCCACTGACCTAGGAGGTAAATGATTTGCCTCATGTCACAGAGAGGTTGAGGGAGATCAAGGCTCCTGGCTCCCCGTCTGGTACACAAACTAGTGGAACACATTACTCTCATAAATGCACGTAGTTGATAAGAGGGTTCCTATTCCCAGGAAGACATTACTTACATGCCTTTTTGGGTGAAAGGGGATGTTAAGCCACAGGTTGGTTTTTGTTTTTTTGTTGTTTTAATCTCCCTACCATGGTAGATGGGCACACTTGAATTAAATAAAATACCTTACCATCCAGAGAAACCTGCTATAAATAATGAGAAAGGACTACAAAGCTTCATGGTTTTTTTCTTGAATAGGGAGGAATGAAGTAAAAGTGTTTGGACACTCAGAAACTGTATCCTAAATGTAAGAAATCATGTTTGTCCCCAAAGAAAGTCATATGATAAACACATGGGCTTGTAAAACAGCCTACTCCAAACCACGTACTGAAGTGAAAGAGAGAGTTGAAGATGTATTTTATTTGATGAGCCATATACAAATCGTAGTATATGTTCACAACCTCATTAAATAAATGCAGCTCCCTTGGAACAAACCAAACATGGTCACAAACTTCCTGAGTCTATTTCGGGAAACAGAACTGCTGGGCAAGTTAAGTTTCAGGCCACGGACCAACCACAAGAGCCACAAGGACGGCTGGGGGGATAAATCTGGAAACCCATAGTGCAGAGCCTGGGGGATTCCTTCGAGGCCTGGGAGCAGACCAGTGAGCAGTTACTCAGGGAATTACCGTATTTGTTCATATATGACATATTTGAAAAGTGGAAGTTAAAACATTGACCCTGCTTCTAGTTCTACACCCCAATTTCACGTGTGCTTGAAAACCAATATGGTAAAATTGGGCTGGCTGGGCGGAACAAATAGATTTCAGCTCTGCATGCACACACACACACACATGGAAAATGTGCACATTTCTAAGTAGGGTATTAATTTTTCACCTATTGTTATAGGTCAAATATATTATCAATGCTTCGGCGTTTTTTAAAGTCTCAGATCAGGTTTTCCCCAAATGTGCAAGGACCTTGCTGGTATATAGATACATTCTTAGGGATTCGGGTAGTCTCTTAATTTTTTTCAGTGTTAGGTTTTCACTGTTCTGATAACCTTTAAAAACTTAATATAGCATATTCTGGATCATCTGGAGGATCCCAAACTGCCATTTGATTTGTGCTTACAAACAAATTGATGCCACATGGTATTTCTAAAGGGAAAAAAATGGCTTTAATATATAAACCATGCATTCACCCTCAAATGAAGGCCAAATGCTGTCATGATTTACTGTACAAAAGAAGTTTTCACAGCAGTTCCCAAAGGGCAAATCAGGGTGAACTGAATCATCACATAACACATGGTAATGTAGACCTCGCAGTCCTGCAACAGGGAAGCTGTAAAGTCGGTTCTTTGTGCCAGGACCCCTGGCTTCCACTTCCATGACATATTTGGACCATGCATCAGCGGTACAGGGAATCCGGGGATGGTCACCAGCAGCAGGCATCCTGTAGGACATGTTTCTCGGAAGGCTTTAGTGGAACACATTTTCGTGCGGTGGGGGCATAAAGAGAAGCTCACCTGTCAGCCTAGTACAGGATTATAGAATAGCAAATTTGGGCAGAAATAACTAAAATGAAAGAAACATCCTTGACAGAGGCTTTGTCATGCAAATTAGGTCTATTTAAAAATTCAATGTGCGGCAATTATAGATTAAAAGACTGAGAACTTTCCGGAAGCATGTTGTATCCCATGCTATGATGCTCAGTAAAGTTTGAACACAGTTGTAAGACAGGCTGTAAACACTGATGAAACGTGGTCCCTACCCTTAGGGTACTTACATTTTAAGGAAGGAGACAGTCTCCCAATGAATTAATTTCAGTATAATTGGGATGCTATGGAAGAAAGAGAAGAGCCCTTTTCTAACCTGATACAGAAGAAGGACGAAATAAGCAGGAACCAAAGCAGGCTCATGAAGACGTGCATCAGAAGTAGAGGCACAGAATTTGAGAGGTAAAAAGAAGAGTATCAGACACAAAGTCCACAACAGAGACTCTGTCCTAAGGAGCAAGCTTTGGCTCTTCTGCTAAACACCAACACAACACACACTGTGCAGGAATAACATTTCGAGTCACTATAATTTCTTGGCACATTGTACTTAATTCAGAGTCTGAGGGTCAGACTTCTCAACTCATCCTGCTGTTCTTCTAATAAAGTCACAAAGCATAAGTATACCAATAACACATTGTATACAGTAGTGACAAATAATCCAAGCCTCTTAGAGTATTTCTAGTTATCTCAAAAGGCAGTGCAAAAATCTTAAACACAATTTTCACTCTTCTCAAAATTAAAAAAAAAAAAAAGAAACGATACTTGTATGGGAAAATTATTTTTAATTTAAGGTACACCTTATTATGTCTGTAAAAGTGGAGAAGAAGTGGTGCCTTCTAGAGTTAGCTAAAGAATCAGAACAATGCAGATTGAAATTGTGCTAAACCTATCAGAGCTTTGTGGCTTGGTTAGCTGTTGGAATAGCCCGGATTGCCAGGCATATCTCCAAGAACCACATTTTAGTTTTTCATTCTCATTCCGGAGTAACTTATAAATAGTGAGAGCTAAAAAAAGTCTTCTGCCTCTGCTGCTTTAAGGTCAGTGCCACAAATCAGCCTGGAAAGCCGAAACCCAATGGGTCCAAAGAGCCCCTCGTAGTTCGGATGCTTACAGCTTTCAGCTGTAAGCCTGCAGATCACAGAAGCAAGTTGCAGCACAAAACTGAAAAGGTTGCAAGCTTCAAAGCGAATTCTAAGTAATGGGATCTTGAGCTGAAAGTACTCTAGAAATCTGATGAAGTTCAATAGTTAAGTGCCTGACATCAGTTTCAATAAATTGGAAACTGTGAACTTATTTACAATAGTAACTATTCTCCCCAGCCCCACCCAAACTCCTGGGATTCTATTGTAATTTAGACACAGAGAATCGTGTAATAACAACCCAGAGAAGATAAATGTAGAACATAAAAAGATCAGTCCTAATTACAGTTTATATCGGCATTGGGTAAGAATTTTGCCTTCTGGAAGGTTATCCAAACCAAATTCTGGACCCTTGGAGAATGTTCTGCTTTATTTATCGTTCTGCAATATTGCCTGCCTTTTTCCAGTGTTCTTTGTATTTAAGAAATATTTTGTACGTGTCCCTGTTTTGCAGCCTAGCTGCTGATTTCAGTGAAAAATGGATGGTGGGGTACTTTATTCGTGTAAATATTTTTCTTTTTGTTTTTCGCATTCGTTAACAATAAAAACCTTATAACTTCATTCCCCCAGGTAATGATAGAAGCCAGGCAGAAATTATTTAAGAGAAAAAAAATGAGATTAATATTTCAGTTTTGCAAAACAGGAAGAACTTAGGTAGTATATAAAAGGGTCATGAATTCACAGGCGAGATTATCTGTAGTGTTTTATCTTCATAAACATAACTGAAAAAATGATTTAGAATTCAGTTGTAATTTGAAATAAACATGTAACTTATTGAAACTAAATTGTTTAAAACAAAGTTAAAAATTATCAATTAGATCTTTTTACTTTGTCTTTTAGTCATCTTATATCTTTCTTGAAATCTCATTGTGTAGGCATGTTTTATTAATGATCTATTAATAAGCATTCACTTATAACATGACTGATTAAAAAGTAGACCTGATTTTAAGTAAATGTTCTGAAAATGTTTCATTTATTGAATACATTGAGGTTTAAGTTCCCGTTTATATAGCTGGAGGGTAAATTACAGATACTCATGCTTGTTTTATCATTATAATGAAAGCATCACTCATATTTGCAACCCTAAGTAAAATTCTGCTTTGACCCATATAAATTCAGCCTCTCCCTCAACTAGATTATTTTCAAATTTTTGTATAAACTTTACTATATATGGGTATGATAATGAATGTATCTATCTTTAATATAACATAATCAAGGTTAAGAGAAAGTAAAAATTAGGTTCAGACTTTTTAATACTGCAGGGTACATTTTTAGTACCCTACAAAGGGAATTAGTTCATACGACTCCCATTAACTTTAATGGAACCTGTATGGGCCAACTGTATGCTGAAATTCATAGGAAGTTAAACATCAGTAGAGTTCACTAGCTTCATTTTTTTTTCCTTTTTGGAACTCCAGTTTTGACTACTTTTACTTTCCAGTGGTCTAGAGGGAAGACATATCAATAAAAATAAGTCACCTAAGTGCTTTCCAAGTAAGCCCCCATTTTGTATACATTTGCCTAGAAGTTAGAAATCTGCAAACAATGCCTAATAACATTTGAGACTCAACAAATAAATTCAACTAACTAAAGAACATAGTTTTTAATATGAACATAGTGTTCTTTAAACATGAATATTATAGCACTTGCTGTCCTCCAGTGTTTATTCATTTTTCACATTCCTATTTGTAATTACAATAGCAAAACCAAAGACTTTAGTCATTTTCAATATATAAAAATTTAGTTTACATTTCTATCAACCTGTTAAGTGTTTATATTTGAAATGAAATTTATTTGGAATTCTATATGTTGGTCTTGTTAAAATATTGTGTACAGTCCTCAGGCACTCAAGAAACACATGGACAATTAAAAATTAAAACAGCATCACGAGGCCAAAGGAACCTATCTGTTGTTCACCAGTATCAGCAATATCTTTCCACAATTGTAAATTCAATCACCAGACTATGCAGTGAAGTTATGATCAGTTAACAAATCCATTCAAAAGTATTCAGTATAATATTGAATTTACATTCATCACACAGAATACCAAAAGAGATTAATGAAGCTTCCTCTAATATCAACTCATCCAAGATGTTCACAGCACTGCTGAATTTGGAAACAACTAGGTATCTCTCAGTTTTCTCTTTTTCTCTATCAAAGAGATCAATCTAAATTTGGAATTTTGTAGAAATCTGTAGAAATTAAAATCACCATTTAAAAAATTAACTTAAAAATTGTAAAAGGACCTTCAGTGTGAATGTAAGAGAATCTTTCATTTTTACCTTCTTTGGGCATCTAAATAGCCCAAACTGGATTCATCACACAAAAAACTTGGTTTAATCAGGAACAACAAGTAGACACTAATTAGAGCATTGATAATTAACATCATAAATCACTTGATCTTGGATAAATGTTTCATTAAGAAAAAAGATTGGCCAATAAACTCTGTACATAAGTGAAGTTTCCTGTTAAAAAAAACCAGAAAACATTAGTTGGTTATCATGTGAACATCTGAATCATGCATACCATCAATGAATATTAGTGCTGCAAGTAACATTAGCCATCCAGTCTATGCTATCATTTTTTATCTTATTTAAATAGGCTCTACACCCAACATAGGGCTTGAACTCACAACCTCAAGATCAAGAGTTGCATGCTCTACCCACTGAGCCAGCCAGGCACCCCCTATGCCACTATTTTAAAAGTAAAGAAATTGAGCCTCCAAGAAGTCAAGTGATTATCCTAAGGTCTTCCAGCTACTTAGATTAAAATCTAAATCTCTTGCATTCCTTCACTGAGCAAGTTTTTATCGGGCACCTACACCACATTGGAAATGGGTTAAAGTGATAAACAAAACATACAAGATCCTTGCCATTTTGGATCTGACATCCCAAATGAAGAGATAAAGTAAAGAAGGAAAGAAGTAAAGCAAGGAGACAATTTCAGATAGGGAGCTTACTCAAAAGGACTTGGTGTAATTTTTAACAACTAAGAATGCAGCTAATTGATAGTATTTCTCTTCTCAACTCTCGATATTTCCTTCCTCTTTTCGAAGTTAAAAATAAAGAGAGAGATTTATCAGTGATCTATCATACATCTCATTGGTCAGGTCCTCTCAAAAGACATACACATATTCATGAACCACATCCATATTTGCCACGCTTCATCATACTCATGTTTGTCAGCTGTCAAAGATGGCCACTTTTATCAGAGTTTCTCGCTGTCTGACTTCTGCAGTTTTGGATTGTTGAGTTTGTTCCTGTGTCACAGGAAAAGTTCAAAGACTAAAAACCTAAGACCATGTGCTCAAAATAATTTCAGGAAAGTGTACGGGTAAGGTTTCTCTTCCAGAGCAAAATGGTTGTCCCTCCATGGTTATTTTTCATTCCATGTGATTTTCTGCATAGAGAACAAAAGAGAGTTTGAAAGATGAGGTGGGGTATGAATCTGGCTGCTTGTAATTCTATGAAATGATACTGACTGTCTTGTCTTCAATGTCAGACAGTAAAACTGCTTCCTCTAACTAGCAAAAGAGATGCTCAATGCTTTTGTCTTTCATTTTTTCTTAATGCATAATTTATATATGGCCCATTTATTAATAACCATGAAGTGTTTTACCTGGAAATCTGCTCACAAAAGAACAGAATATACAGAATTAAAATGAACATTTCATAAGGTAGATATTATCTTTATATTAAAAAAAGTGCCCTAGTTAATTCTTTCTGAGATTGTTGAATAAAATCCAACAGAAATTATTCAATTATTAATATAACTATATTTATCACGTTAAACAAGAATTTCAACTATATCCTGGTTACTGATAAGTCCCAAGGGGAATAAAACATTTTTAATAATGACATATTTTACCTAGAAGAGAAAATATTTCAATAAAGCACCATTTCTGTGCATTTCTTGAAGGCAGAGAAACTTTATTATTCATCTTGTATGTGTTTTCCTTGCCTAACCTAATAGCATTACATTGTAATGATGACAAAATCTACAATAGCTAATATTTATGAAAAAAATTAGTATTTGTGAGGCAACAGTCTTCTAACTCAGGTACTATTATCATGTCATGTTACTGATGAAGAGAGCTTAAATATTTTGCCCAATGTCACTCAGTTGATGAGAGGAAGAGCTGGGATTTGAATGGAAGCATCTGACCCCAGAACCCAGCTTCTTCACCAGTAACTACTATTTTCCACAACTTGCTCAGAGTAGACATTAAAAAATACATTTAAATTAAATTGAAATCCTGATAGATTAGTCTCCTTGATATAAACCATTAAAAAGACAAACTTGTGGGTAAATGTTGAGGGTAAAAAGTAAAACATTTAGTTTACTGAATATTCTATGCATTCCAAATATTCTAGGCCTTATGGAAGTCTAGAGCTGAGGAAGGATTTTAGCAATCATTCCAATCCAGTCCCTTCCATTTTCAGATACGGAACTAATCCCTTCTGCAAGCAGAGAGGTGACTCAGGTTACTTAGAGGCATACAACTTGTTAATGGGAAAGCCAAATTTCCTAATTTCCAAGCAAAAAAAAAAATTTGAATTACATTTGTTTTTGTTTATTTATTTTAAAGTGAATTAATTATACCTAGACCATTGCTTTATATAATATGGCAGACTCTTAAAGTGTCCTCTATCATCCCTAATTCCTGATGTCCATGACCTTATGTGATCTCCTTTCCCTAAGTGTGGATGAGATCTGTGGTGTACTCTTAACCACCAGAATATGGTAAAAGCAATGGAATGCATTAGTGACATGTATGTGGTTATTTGATTACTTCCATAAGGCCATAGTTCCCATTTTGCAGAAATGTCTCTTGCTCTTTCTGGCTTTGATGACACAAGCAGTCATGTTGGAATGTGGTGAGGTGCTGAGGGGAACCAATGGCCTGTATGGACCTCCAGCTAAGAGCTAGCAAGAAAATGAGGACCTCAGTTCTACATCCACAAGAAAATGAGTTATAGCACTAACCTAAGTGAATTTGCAAATGGATCCTTCCCTAGTTGAACATTCACATGAGAACTCAACCTTGACAATATCTCCATTGCAGTCTTTCAGAGGACAGGGCTGAGCTGTCCTTAGACTCCCAATCACAGAAATTGTGAGATAATAAATATCTGTTGTTTCAAACTACCACCTTTAGCGTAATTTCTTATACAATAATAGAAAACTAGTACATGTAGTCTTCTTTGTTATGGCAAGAATCTGATGCTGAATTTAATTATTCTCAAACTAAATAAGTTTAGTTAGGTAAGGTTTAGTTACTTTTTTTTTTTTTTAATTTTTTTTTTCAACGTTTATTTATTTTTGGGACAGAGAGAGACAGAGCATGAACGGGGGAGGGGCAGAGAGAGAGGGAGACACAGAATCGGAAACAGGCTTCCAGGCTCTGAGCCATCAGCCCAGAGCCTGACGCGGGGCTCGAACTCACGGAGCGCGAGATCGTGACCTGGCTGAAGTCGGACGTTTAACCGACTGCGCCACCCAGGCGCCCCAGTTACTTTTTATGTAAAAGGAGAACCTCAATAAATATTTATTGAAGGAAGGAGTGATAAAACATCTTTAGTATTAGTATAACATCAGTAAGGAAGAAGTGAGATCTGATCATGGCATTAATATTATAATTTAAAAAAAAATTATTACCTAAAACACCATTCATTCTTTATTTATATGTACATAGAAAATGAAGTCAAAATGGCTTAAGATTAGAAAGGAAGAAATGACTTAGCCTTTAGAAATTTGTTGTGACTTTTCTACATATGTGGTATCCGTAATGCTATCATAACTTTTTCTGTTACTTTAGGGTCAGTGCTATAAAGCATTTATCAGTGTGGCTGTTTAACAACCGTTCCATGTTTAAGTTCATTAAAAGAACCACTTTTGACTGAATTCTTCATTTTAAAACTCTACATCACACTTGAATGGGCATTTCTTTTATTCCTACGTTATTCAGACATTCTATAATGCCTAGTAAAAAGTCTTCAAAAACCAACTAGCTATGAAAAACAGATATGTGGATTTGAGTGTTCAATGAAAATGCTAGCCTGTTGTTTTTAATGTGACTATCCATAAAGTTAAGATACACTGGAGCTATTTCTATAGCGGTAACCAGTCAATTTGTCATTGACTGTAACATTACTAGGATTATAGGCAAATGAAGTTAAATTACAGTAGCTATTAAAACAATCTCAAATTTAAAACATAGGGATTTTATTTTGTATCCTTAAAAGGAACTTGCAAAATTGGTTTCCGTGCATATAACATTTCCTGTGTACTGAAAAAAAATTTACCTATATTAAAAAAAATTTAAATCATCCAGTTTGCTTCATTTTACAGGTGAAATATTAAAGTGCAGGGAGAGACCAATTCAAGGACAAGAAAACAGTCAGTGACAGAATAGCTTCGTCAATCTATTCTCCTGAATTTTACTAATAAAGAAAGACTTGTAATTTCTTGTGCATTTATCAAACCTTAACAATGGAGAGTGACAAAGGCAGAACATACAAGTCATGTGTTCTTGTCTTATCCTAAAATACAAGGACCAAGGGGCGCCTGGGTGGCTCAGTCGGTTAAGCAGCTGACTTCAGCTCAGGTCATGATCTTGCGGTCCATGAGTTTGAGCCCCGCATTGGGCTCTGTGCTGACAGCTCAGAGCCTGGAGCCTGTTTCAGATTCTGTATCTCCCTCTCTCTAACCCTCCCCCGTTCATGCTTTGTCTCTCTCTGTCTCAAAAATAAACTTTAAAAAAAAATTTTTTTTTTAAATACAAGGACCGAAGCATGAGAAATCTTAGTTTCCATATATAGATTTATGCGTTCTGATACACCACAGATACCAAGTAAAGGTTAATAAAAGGAATTTGGAAGAAGTAATTTCCCAAAAGAAAGGGATGAATCTTAAGAAATCATGGTTGTGGAGGAGTAGGTATACAGCATGTCAATACATCAAATAATTTTTGAAAATGAATTTATTAATAAACAGCTAGTGGGATTCATTGTGTTTGCTGAACTTGAATCATTACTTTTTGTACTTTTGAAAGAAACTAGATAGTCATCATTCATGATTCTAACCACAAATAATGAAGGCCAGAATATTAAAAATAATGAAATTTGAAAAAAAAACATAAATTCAAAAATTTTAAATAAACTGTAGATTATTGATAATACATGAAAGAGTTCTGAATTTATTTCTGGAGATTATAAAGTATGTAACAGTTTAACAATTTACCATCTCTATAGATGTTATGTGTACTATATTAGGTGAAAAAGTAGAACAATGAGAACTTGAAATAATTTTAGAAAGTCTAAAATAACCAAACGCTGTCCAACTCTAATGTTTATTCCCATTTAAAATTGAAAATCTACATTTTATGATTGCTTTTTGTTTATTCCAGAATGCAATGTTGTATTTTTCTTATTCGTCTTAGACAAAGGGGTAAAAGTGTATAGAAGAGGGAACGTATTTTTACATACATCTTAAAATAACGATTGGGATACGAAAGCAATTGGAAAAACTGAAAACGATATTTTACAAACAGTATTCTAAAAGAAGACCTCCTGAAACAACCTGTTCCACAGGTAACACTGGGGCATCAGTTTACATAAGAAAGCTTTTACCAACTTTTACTGGCTGCAGTGTATGAACTTTGGAGCTCTTTAGAACTGCATGGTTTTCATACTCGGTATGCCTGCATGCATATATGTGTATAGATAATTGCTATGCCTTGTACCAAGGATATGAACTGTGTAAAATTACTGTAGGAAGTTGTAAATGATGTATGAAATGAGAAATCTTTGCCCACTGGCAGTACATAGATAGAACAGAGATAGTGACGTACAATCTCTTCTCTGTCATTTGTCATAGTATTCATCTTATAAAAGGCAGAACATATCAATAAACCTGAGTGTGGAACATGCATACTAAACAATACATATTATTTCTCCTTTTTTAGGTCTCTTGTCTTCTTAAAAACCAGTTTACAAAAACCTTTGTGCCCAAGGCAAATGTAAAAAACTTCTCTGTTAATGATTTCAATGACCGATCCCAAAACATTAAATGCAGAGATTATAAATAGCGCGGTGTGTGACTTTATACTGATACTCAATATTGATGATTTTAGACTTGCCACTCAAGGTAAGTCTTTTTTGTGAGGACATATATAGAGGTTTTATCTACAAGGTCTAAAATGCAACCATTTAGAAACATCTGAGGGTAGCATTGACAGTTTCATCGCCCCGATGTGTGAAAGATTTCAGATTTCACCCCATCACTGACCGGCAGGAATAAATGGAACAGCACCTTTCTCCCGAATTACTTTTAATCTAAAATTCTTGTGACTGACCCCTCAATCCCACTGGCCAATCCCCAAATCAAATAATTGATCAAACAATTGTGGTAATTAAACTTCGTTATATTCAATGCCATCTCATCACAAAATGCGATGTTTTCTACCAGGAAATCCAACCTGAGAGCAGAAATAGAAACAAAACAGAAAAAAAAAAAAAAACTCTTTGCAAGTTAGCATATATTTAGATTATAAAATTTAAGTTAAGAAATGAACACAGAACAGGTGAAGGAAAGCTATACCTACCTACACAAATAAAGCCAATATGATCAAGTAAGTTTATGCAAGAATGGAAAGTATAAGCCAAAGTATCTTTTTGGTCTTCAAGAAGCTAACAGTCTAATAACGTAGAGCTCAAAATATAAGAGGTGCCGTTTTTCAATGACATCTGACCTTTATTTTTTATGTACACAGAAGGAAATTTTAACATTCATGAAATTGCATCTTGCCCAATTTTGAATGCTTTCCTTCATGTGCCAGTTATGGTTTTGTTACAATAATAATGACATAATCAAATTTTAACAATAAAGAATATGCTCTGGCATTTGACATTTTTTACAGGATGCTCCTGAAAATTCTTTCTAAAAATCGTAAAACAAATCTTTCCTTACCAGTTGAGTTCATGTCTTCTTGGAATCACAATCGATTTTTCTTTTGCTTGTTGGAAGTGAAATATCTGATTTTATTTCCCATCAGTAGACCACACAGATGAATGAATTTTGTTTTGCATACGAGGCACATAAAAATGATGGTATCGTTTTGTTGCTGTGAATAAAGTCAACAAAAGAGCATAAGACAAAACAATATCTGCATTTGGTTTATTTTCTAAGTAGAATGTAAATGCTGTCTTACTACAATGAACACATAAACAGCAGAAATTAATTTAAAATTTTCAATGAAAGAAGCTTTCAAATGTTGGCTCAACATTTAGATTGTATTTAGAAGCATACGTTTCACCACCACCTTTAATATTAATATACAGAGACTTTTTTTGTTTGTTTCTTGTTCTTTTTGTCTTCCTTCCCTTGCACTTGCCCCATTTTGTTTTGTGCTGCTTTCATCACTGAAGTGCTATTACCCACTCAGCTCCTTGTCCAAGACGGAGCTCTTGTTACTCTTCCTAGCTGAGAGAAATTTTCTCAGTTCCTCTATTCTCCTTCTTTCTAAGAATTGGTACATACTGAAACTGTGGAACCAGGATTTTAGCAACTGACGGCTTTGCAATTCCTCTCCCATGGTATTTTCATTTTTCATTGTTTACGTGATCAAAAACACAAAAGCTGGGAAAATTCTGAGAGTACCAGCTGGATGGACAATTAAGGAAACACTTGCTCAAGTCCATAAGTCTGATAATTATCCCCGCCATCCATACAGAGATGTTGTCAAATACAGTCAGCAACAACATATTTTGTTTCCCATGAAAAATAAAACATCTCCGTTCCACCCACTCACCCCCCACCCCTCCATTGCCATCACAACAACACTGGGATTAATTTGTATCAGCGAAATAAGAAAAAGTCTGTGAGGCAAGGAAAATAGGGCTCACTTCTGATATTGATCAGATCCTCTGAGTTAAAACAATCAGTAAAATCTCTCTAGTATGATTATATTTGCTCTTATATTTGCTCTTAATTATTAAAAAATGATTGTAGGAGTCATATCAACAGATTATACATTTGTATTTCTCTTTGTGTGTATATAAAAGCGTGTCAGGGGGCGCCTGGGTGGCGCAGTCGGTTAAGCGTCCGACTTCAGCCAGGTCACCATCTCGCGGTCCGTGAGTTCGAGCCCCGCGTCGGGCTCTGGGCTGATGGCTCAGAGCCTGGAGCCTGTTTCCGATTCTGTGTCTCCCTCTCTCTCTGCCCCTCCCTCGTTCATGCTCTGTCTCTCTCTGTCCCAAAAATAAAATAAAAAAAAAAAAAACGTTGAAAAAAAATAAAATAAAATAAAAGCGTGTCAGAATTTGCATAGGACTTTATGCAATTCATAACACATCCACATGGATCTCTGGATCAGAGATCTCCCCAATTAGGAAATATTTGTGTGGAATTTGGTTGACTCCATCCATTGAAATATTTAGACCTACTCAGTGGGAATGCTAAGTAGAAGTCAAAATGTGCCATGATTTTCCTTTAGCCAAAAATTCCATCAACAATTGTCTCTTAGTGAAAATTACCTTTGGTTAATCGGAGGGACAGAAAACATCTGTCAAGTCCTTTTGTTGGTTCAAAGCATATTTCTGCTCTCCCCCGCCTACCTCCCATTTTCTTCTGGTAGCTGTACTTCCTGCTAATCATTTTCCCAAATACCTCTTTGGAGATATTTACTCAGCTGATTTCCAAAATTGATACCAGAGTTAATTTGCATCAAAAAAAGCTACATTTGTTGGAGCGCCTGGGTGGCTCAGCCTGTTGAGCATCTATCTGACTTTGACTCAGGTCATGATCTCATGGTTCTGGGTTTGAGCCCCACATTGGGCTCTGTGCTGACACTGGGAGCCAGGAGCCTGCTTCAGATTCTGTGTCTCCCTTTCTCTTTCTGCCCTTCCCCCACTTGTGCTCTGTCTCTCTCTCTCCCCCGAAAATAAATAAACATTAAAAAAAAAAAACCTACATTTTTTAAGGCATAAATAAAGTAGATGGCCTATGACTATAAATTGACTTTACCCCACACTTCTATGAGTTATTTATTTATTTATTTATTTATTTGAGAGAGAGAGAGAGTATGCACGTATGCACACACTTGGGGAGGAGGCAGAGGAAGAGAGACAGAGAATCTTAAGCAGGCTCCAAGCTCAGTGTAGATGCCAACTACAGGGCTTTATCCCAGGATCCTGGGATCATGACCTGAGCAGAAATCAAGAGTCAGATGCTCAATTGACTGAGCCATCCAGCCTCCATTAGCACTTCCTTTTCAAGGACAATTTTATGTTGAAGAATTGTGTTTTTGTTAAATTTAGTTATATGTGATTTCTAAAATTGGGAAAGGATAGTCTTTAGTTTTTTTAGGATGTATTGATTCATAAAAATTCACATTTTTTGTAAACACTATTGCTTTTGCCAGAATATAATCAAAAATTGCATGATAAATTATTTTGTGATTCGCACACTTTTGACTAATCCTCAACTGTATTCATGGACCACTTAATTTAACCAATTTTATTAAAAGTATGAAACCAATTATTTCTGTCTATTGAGAATGATGTTACCTTGGTTTTTAAAACAATGGACACATCTGCCATAAAGACATTATAAAAATTTTTCCATGCTTGATATATACTGGTATCATGTAACTATACACAGTGAATTGTGAAATAATGAAATATGAAATAGGTATTTAGGCTATTGGAAAAAGAATGTTTTTTTCTTTCTGCCCACTCAATGGCAAGTAACCTAAGCCTTTTGAAATAAAGATACATAGCACTCCTTTATGACAGCTGACTTTGTTTTCTTTCCAGATGAATTTCTCTAAACAATTATCAACATTTTTATAACTTCTTTTCTTTTTATTTTTTAAAGAGGGTTCTGAAAAATGTCTTGGTGCCTATTAGCGGTTAGTTGTATAATTCTTTTGAAATATAAACTGCCTTCATTTTGTATCCATTCTGGAAAGCTGAGCTTATATTTTGCAACAACATAAGCATCTATTTTATTTGGATACTGTACCAAAACCAGGCAAAACTGAATTTAAGTGACAAAATATTATCTTTCAGGAATTTAAAATATTCTTTGCCTTATATGTTAAGTTCTGGTAGCTTTAATTTTTATAATACTGTACTAGGAAAAGTAAGCTTAACACAAGAGGAGGGAAATTTAATGAGTAACTTAAAGAAAATCACCATTGAAGCATAAGTCTCACTTAAACACGGAACAAAATGAAATTTCATTGCAATTAGAATGAAAACTCTACCACCTACCTAAAATATGTTTGCTATTTTGGAAAATACATAAAATGCAAATTTGGTATCATGAAATCTTGGGTAGTCAATGATTCATGTGTATATAAAATTGAGTAACTTCATGGCATGCAATACGTTATTTGCAAGCATCCTAGAAAAACAAGCTATTTCAAGTTCCATTCTGCAACAGGGTGTATACCTATCTCATTTGAGTACTGTAGCAAGTATATTCACACCAAATGCAAAACTGATTTAGGTCTCAAATTCTAACTCAAAATTTTGCTTTAATTTTGAAGACTATATACATGTAGACTGTACTTTCTAGCCAACATTAAGCTTCAAAGCTAAATCATGCCTTACTAACCTCAATAAGTTTACTAGTGTAGTACAGTGCAGTATAGTATGATATATCCATTTTAAGGTCCATACTTAATTTTTTAATTATTTTATTATAATACGTTTGCTTTTACTCAAAGTCTTTGTTTTGCTTCTTTTCCTTTTGAATTTTTTTCATTAATTTTCAATTTATCCATTCTTTTCAACCCTTAACAAATTACTGTCTTTCCCTAATTATCTTCTCAATCTGTTGTATTTTATTTTTTTCTCCATCTATTTTATTTCTCATTTTAACATCAAATTTTCAGTCTGCAGCATAATGTTTTATCTTTGGAATGATACAGGGATTCAGATTCAACCAATTGTTTATTCAATACAAATTTCTTGAGCATTCCGTTATTTTTTTTTTGCCCCTTCAGATCCAATTTCCATCCTGAATTCATAGTCTTTTCTATACATGAACTTGTGGATCTTATTCATAAGTTAATAATATAACCCATGTTCTAAATGTAAAGAAGCAAAGACCCAAAAGGTTTAATAAACTTTCTCAGATACTCAGCTAATATAGAGTTTAGTCAAAAATTGAATCATGGTATCCTAAAGTCTAGTACTCTTTTTCCTGTGATTTATTTTTCTCTTCCACCCTCCTAAATATCTTTCCATTGTTAACATCCATCAGTGATTATTTACTGAGAACCCATAGTGCATTGTAATGTATTGAAACTGTATCAGGCTAAATTCATAGATATAGAAGAACAATAGACATGCACCTGACTACTAATCACTTTGTTCAAGAATCTCCAACTATGAACACTATTGAGGGGTTACATTTTTCGATGTTAGTATCAACACTGAATGTAAGAACTGTCTCCTTATGGGTCTTTGAAAGCATCAGAATTAGAATTCCTCTTTCTCATCCTTGTTGACATATTAAATAAACAGATGAACCAATGGATAGACAGACAAAACAAGACAAGACAACAGACTATGGGATAAGATACACCTGACCTAGATCCAGATGCTAACCATGGAGAGAGCTCCAAAACTCACTGAGTCACTCATTGGCAATACTAGCAGGTGGAAATTAATGAAAGAATGTAGATTCTGGAGTACAGTGCAGCTATAGAGATCACCTGGAAAGTTGTCCACATACAGCAAAACTGTAAGTTGTAAGGGAGATGGGAAACAAGAGTACTGGTAAAAATTGGATAGGAATCCAGAATGCGATGTACTCTTCAGGTTTGTTTTGAGGAGTAAATAAAATAACATATGTAAAATTTGCAACCTAGTGCTTGGTACAAAGTATAGGCATGGTATAACAAATGACATGAAGAAAGCTACCAATAATCATAACTCTAACAAGATGACTCAAGATGTGGGTTGGATCTAAAATATAAGGCAGCGGATAGCAGAGATCTTAACTGGGATAAGGCAAAAATGGAGAATCAAGGGATGAACTGATATGGCCCAAATATAAACACTTACCCTACAAACACAAGGCCCCCACACAAAATTGCAACAGAGAAAAGCAGTGTTTGTTAACAACACTTCCACGGGCTTCTCTCTACAGATGCTCTGAATCCCTTAGGCTATCTGAAGTTCTAAATTTATGATACAGATTAGATCTATTTTTCCCACATCTGAACTGTGACACAGAATTAATGGTTCCTTTCTCATCAACACCCATATTTTGAAATCTCAGGTGTTAGAAAATCTGACAAGTCATTATTCGTCATGAGATAGGAAGGACTTTCAGGTTTAATGTCTTCTCCTGCAGGTGTTTGTTAATCTAAGGAACCTTTAATTGGTTAAATATTTTAATGTTTGGGGTAACTATTCCCATGTTGTAGAACATTCGTCTGTAACCATTAGCAACACAGAGACAGTAAGTTTTAGTGTGTTTGTGGAAGGATCTGGCTTTTTAGAGCTGGATGAGGGAAAAGGAGAAGATGCAGGCGTTTGGGGGATTATGTTTCCATTCAATCCCTTTGCAGGGATTATTATTCTTTCTGGATCTGTGCCAGAAAATTCAGTTGTGTTCAAATAAATTATTAAGTTATTCATAAGTATTGGTTATTCAATTTTTCTAAATTGACTTACACATTTAATATAATTCTTAATCTTAATTTTTTAATCTTTTTTTACTTTTTTTTTTTTCAACGTTTTTTATTTATTTTTGGGACAGAGAGAGACAGAGCATGAACGGGGGAGGGGCAGAGAGAGAGGGAGACCCAGAATCGGAAACAGGCTCCAGGCTCCGAGCCATCAGCCCAGAGCCCGACGCGGGGCTCGAACCCACGGACCGCAAGATCGTGACCTGGCTAAAGTCGGACGCTTAACCGACTGCGCCACCCAGGCGCCCCTAATCTTTATTTACTTTTGAGAGTGAGAGAGAGACAGACAGAGTGCAAACGAGGGAGGAACAGAGGAGACACAGAATCCGAAGAAGCTCCAGGCTCTGAGCTGTCAGCACAGAGCCTGACATGGGGCCCAAACTCACAAACCGTGAGTTCATGACCTGAGCTGAAGCCGATGCTGAACCGACTGAGCCACCCAGGCGCCCCTATGAATCTTAATCTTAAATTACCACAAGTTTTTGAATTTTTTTCCATGGAGCATGACAGAAATTGGGAGTGAAATTAATTTAGAAAAGGAAATATTTTCAGATGTATGAAAAAGGGAGTAATGAGTGTGTACAAACATATAAACTATTACAGTTCATCAAGATTAAAGCAAGGTTAATTAAAACAGTGTGTATAGGGGCGCCTGGGTGGCGCAGTCGGTTAAGCGTCCGACTTCAGCCAGGTCACGATCTCGCGGTCCGTGAGTTCGAGCCCCGAGTCAGGCTCTGGGCTGATGGCTCGGAGCCTGGAGCCTGTTTCTGATTCTGTGTCTCCCTCTCTCTCTGCCCCTCCCCCGTTCATGCTTTGTCTCTCTCTGTCCCCAAAATAAATAAAAAACGTTGAAAAAAATTTAAAAAAAAAACTGTGTATATTAGACAATGCACAAACTTCTAGACAAAATTTTCATGAGATTTTTGTTCATAAATAAGATTTTACGTTGCTGAAGTCTTAATATACAAACGTGTGTGTATAATTTACTTTTTCATTTTTAAATCATTAGAAAGTGCCGGCAAGAATCATTTTAATGTTATATAGTCCATGATTTATTTCACCATTTCTTTATTATTGGACATTGAGACAATCTTCAAATTTCCACTGTTTAAATAATAATGCTCTCTATAATAGCAAAAGTTCAGAAACAATTTATAAGTTTAAGGGCATGAATGGTTAAGATAGAACACATCTAGGCTATAAAAATTAATAAAAAGTCTGCAGTACAATGGAAATATGCTATGGTACAATGTCTACACATCAAATTACAATTCAGTTTAGCTTGTCTAAGAACCTTCTCCTGGTACATCACATTGTACCAGTATTAACTGTTCCCATGACTTCTATCTAAGGGCTAGGGATTGCAAGTTTGTCCCATTCTGTACCCCCAGTTCTACAGTGCCTCTATTTCAGGCACCCTGTGTGCACCCAGGGTATGCTGATGATATGACTGACTGAGTAAATCTGCTAACGGAAAGACTAAATACGATTAACAAAGCTTTGGTCGTGTTCTTCTTTTTTCTTCCAGCTAGTTGTTTTTCTTTCTCTTGTTAACATGTAGGCACATTTCAGTCTTGGGCTTTGGGTCTAGGAACAAATGATTTTCAATAGATTTGGAAAATATCCCACCTTATTTCCATCCTGAGGTACATTTAAGGAGCAATGGTTCAGTGTGGAGATGTCAACACTACAGATTTATTTGCTTCCTTTTGCCTTGGCAGACAGAGTATCAGAGAGAAGGTCAAGAATCAACATTTCCATCAGATGATACCTGTGGTAACAGATGGCAGTCAGTCATGCTTTTCACATTAATATCAAATCAGAATAGAAAATAATGCCTAATATTGCTCAGAGAATTTGCTAAAGACAGGTTATAAACTGAAAACTGGGTTTAATTTCATCAACAATAATCTAGTATAAGATCGTTTTTTGGGTTTTTGTTGTTGTCGTTGTTTTTGTCTTTAGCAATTAGGAAGTCCTAAGTAATAATATATGAAGTGAAGTTAGATGGGAAGCCTAAATTCATTTTTTATCTGATTCATTTTATTCATGAAGGAAATATGGTGGAATACTTAGGAGTGCTCATTCCCTCTTTGTCGGTTTCATTCAGCAGGATGGCCATACTGTGCCCATACAGCTATACTTTTGCTACCTAAATCATCCTAAACATCCTGGCGTATCTGAACTGTGCATAGAGGCCAGCCAAGCATCTATACTTGGCTTGTAATTGTCAACAGAGGGGAGCATAGTGGTCACACACGAGGGCACAAGTCACCCAAGTCAAAGGACAAGGAAGAGATGGGATATTTGTTATTCCTGTCAAAGTTAAAAGGAAAGATTTTTGCATTTTTTCCCCCTAAAATTATGTATGGCACTGCCTAGCAGACTTTGAAAGAAAGCAGGAAACTTCTAAAAAAATGGTTCTTTTCAAACTTATCATAAAGATGACTTCTTCTGTGGAAGAGATTTTTCTATTTATAAGTGATTTCACTGTTTCCATGACTGTGTTATATGAGTCTTATGTGTCAGTTTATGCATGCATGTAATTGTTCCTATAGAGAAATAGTATCTTCACTTAAGGGTGAGAGAGGAAAACGCGATTTCTCTTCCCACAAACAAAGCAAGGAGAGCTGGAACAAAAGAGGACTCGTTTTGTTTTCTCATTCATGAACCCACACATGTATACACACACATGCACGTATACACACAATACAGGCAGATGCAGGGCCTTCACAGTCTTGAAGAAAGCATGACATTCTCAGTAGTCTGCGACATAAATTAAATGCCTGACTTTACACTCTCAAACTAGTTTCATGGAAATACTATTTCCCCGACCACTCTTCCATCATAATTTGGCCAATAAATATCCCATTGGACTGTAAGTTTCTTAAACACAAAGAGAGTATCTCATTCACCATAGTAGCCACGGCACAGTTCAGAAATGTGAATCCCATGCCAACTATGAAACGCAAATTCTACTTAATTTTATATTTTGTTTATAGACTATT
Source organism: Lynx canadensis (assembly GCF_007474595.2). Taxonomy (NCBI): domain Eukaryota; kingdom Metazoa; phylum Chordata; class Mammalia; order Carnivora; family Felidae; genus Lynx; species Lynx canadensis. Next base: position 57,583,325 of record NC_044320.2, on the reverse strand, counting down.
TCTACCACATATAAAACCAAATTATTACAGTTTAATGTTTATGAACTCAACAAGTGTGCACGATCATCATATTCTGAATTACATCTCTGTTCTTAAATATTTCCCTCTCAGATTTGAGTCTACTTTGATGCTTAAGACTACCCTCAAAATAAAAGTCATTGATTTGAAATATCATTCATTAGTGTAACATGCGAAAACCTGAACTTTTCAAATAGCAAACCAATATATGCTTATAGACATTAAAATACCCTAATATTAATCATGGTAGGTAATGGTTACTGAGTACTTTCACAGTGCCAAGTCCTGTGCTGTTTCACAGAATATTTAAAACCCATCTCTTGGGGTGTCTCTCTCTGTTATTATAATATACACTTTATACAAAAGGAAAACTCTCGTGAAGAGGTTAATAACTGGTCTAAGGTCATAACACCGTATCGACTGGAGCTAAAATTCAACCCTCCTTTTCTCTAATTCTAATGCTTTCAGTCTTACATACTTTGCTCTGTTGTTTGCTTAATAAAAATTGTGTACCTCTCTGACATCCTGTTTCCACCATTATAGGTGCCAGCAAACTGTATTTGTCCAATCCTCGTTGTCATGGCAACCTAGGGGGAAAAAATAATAATTTTTAACTTACTAAATCTGAATGCTCAATGCCGGGACCAAAGACCTATGGCTTGTTTAAATAAGATTTTAATTAAAGCAAATACGTAGTTATTCAGTTAACTGTTATTGAGCTCCTATTATCTGTGGGGCATTCTCTACACAAAAATAAATCCCCTAGTTTTTTTTATTGAAGCAAAATATTTATATTAGCACAACAGAGTATGGGGCACCTGGGTGGCTCAGTTGGTTAAGCATCCCACTCTTGGTTTCATCTCAGGTCATGATCTCACGGTTCTTGAGTTGGAGCCCTGCATCAGTCTCGGTGCTGACAGTGTGTAGCCTGCTTGAGATTCTCTGTGTCTCTCTGTCTCTCTCTGTCTCTCTCTCTCTGCCTCCCCCACTTGCTCTGTCTCTGTCTCTCTCAAAATAAACAAATAAATAAACCTAAAAAAAAAGAGTATATGCCTGTATCTGACCAATTTTTACATAATCCACAACTTTATGAGTAAATAAGTCAAGTAGTTTTTAGTGAATGTCTTTTTGGAATAAAAGTGAATGCAACGAAAATAATAAAAGCAATCATTAATGATAGTACAGGAAGTTAAGCACTACACCTAATCTATGGAGTAAAACAATACATTCTCTGGCAGTACTGTAGGTTTATTCTTTACCTTGTGCAATGATATGTAAATGCAACAACCACAACTAAAGACTATTCTTAGAAAGGTGCATACCATAAACAACTGCCATTAATGTTACAGAAACATGTCCTTGGAAACAGATACTTTCATATGGAATACTTGGATTTTACTAACTGTGTGCCCCTTTCACAAACCTGTGAATGAATTTATACCATTGAGGTTATAAGGCTCTAGACACCCTCTCACCAAAAGAACCTCAAAGATTAAACCTGCCACATCCAACATCCTGACATCAACACCCTGGGCTGTATATCTAACTCCAATACATTTATCCTTCTTCAGAACAAAATAGATAGACAGTCAGCTAACTATGGCCAAGAGTGAAAAGTACTATCTCTTATTTCTTAGAAGACTGAAGAGCTGTTTCTCCTTCACTGACATAGACTATATTTTACTCCTTTGTATTCATTGAAAAGAACACTTTTTTTAAACTAAGCAACTACTAGGAAAGTAGCATAACTGCTCGAAGAGAAAGCTCTATCTCGTCTCTAGTGCTGATCTGCTCCGTAGACTTGGGCAAGTTACTTAATCTCTCTGTGCTTCAATTCTCTTCACCTGTAAAGTGGGAATAATAAGAATACTACCCCAGTGGGAAGCTCAGCAGATGGATATGACAGTGTAAATAAAGCCCTTATCGATACGCTTGGCACATGGTGAGTAACAGTCCACAATGACGAAGATGGTGACCGCCAGGCTCTCTGTACCTAAGAGAATCAGTTTTCCTGTTCTGACCCTCCCCTTCTGTCTCCTGCAGTCATTTCATAAATGAGCTGTTTTACTTCATGTGGAACATTTCAACTGAGCCCCTTCACTGGGACCCTCCAAGGAAGGTAGGATACTAGTAGACACAGAAAGGTATCCTGATGCACCTTGAGAACATATGCTAAGTGAAATACGGTAGTCACAGAAGGGTAAATACTGCATGATTCCACTTACATGGGGCATCTGAATGGTCAAAATTTGTTAAGAGGGTAGATCTCATGCTATGTATTTTTAACAGTTTTTATTTTTCCAAAAAAGTATCCTGAGCTATGACAAAAAGGGTAAGCCAATAGTGGAAATATGTGTTTCGGATACATTCCATTTGTTCTTACTAAATCCCTAAGAACAGAGACCCAAAAGATACTTTCAAGACTCCACACTAGCAGTTAAAAGTTATCTGACACTTTGAGCCAGTTTCTTCCAATCTGTCAGCTGCTGTCTGTTAGAGAAATTTTATGCCCTGAAGCAGTTGTGGCATACAATAATTCATAAGTGTGACTTCTAGGAACACCCACTTTACACAATACCAGCATTAAACATCCAAAATCCTAAGCTATAAAATACAAGGATGATGGAAGCAACAGGATGAAGATTGGGAACGAGCTGTGATTCCAGCAATTTCAAAGCTGTTATTTCATTGTGTTTCCCAAACACCAAACACTTACGTCTCAGACTAAGTAGGAGTGTCCAAATTGGTACTCTGGAATTCGGCGGGGGAGGGGGGGGGCGTGGTTCTCTTAAATATGAAGGGTGACACTATGGACTATTATAAAAATAAAAGGGGCTCAGCAAAGAATAATAGCCACAGGAGTCGGAAATGTATAGCAGAATGATTACAAGTTTGTATCACGCATTCTGTCATTTCTGATCATATGCAGATTAGACTTCCCATAGGAAAAAAAGTCTACGAGCATATATGCTCACAATTTCAGTTCTGAATTCAGTCAAGAGTATCTTCACTGGCTTTATAAAATAAAGAGAAATAGCCCCATCCTTCAAAGGAAGACCAGGTTGATTAAACACTTAAAACGGGAAGGAGTCAGGAAGTGACAGGTTGTAAGTTGACTAATTTAGGCACAGTCCTTGAATAAGAGCATAAATGTAAAGACCCAACACCAAAAGCAAAAGCCTTAAAGATTTGAACTTCCTAACTGATATGCAGATTTACTGTCAAATTTTAATTTTTTTTCATATCGTACCTTTTAGTTTTCAAATATTATGAAATATATTTATTAACATAACATGATTTTTCTTACTGGATATTAATTTTTCAGTTATTTAGAAAATAGAAATGCATAAGTAAAAATATTTTTAACCTACAGATATAAAAGAGAATCCTTGCAAATATAATATCAGCATTCGTGATGTGTTTTACAATAGACGTGGACATTTTGATACCTATCAAACACTTAATAAAAGATGACTCCTCGAGGCAATTTGCAAACTATGGTTTCATCTAGATATATGTCAGTGTAAATCAGGAGCCTTCAGTTCACCGTTTTTCTAAACAAGTATGCCATAATCTTTGCTAGCTCTGTTTCCGTGAGGCCATCATAAATCTACGACACTGCACTGTCTCCTCAGAACGCAGTCACACATTCAAATACTTGAAAGCGTAGTGAACTATACATATAGCAAGTCTATATCGAGTTAGTAATCTCCTTCACCTGTGGGGCATATTTCATTTTCACAAAATCTTAATAGAAATGCGCCCATCTTGCTTAAAACACCCCACTATTATCACACTTCATTCAAGATACCTTTTCGGCTCGTCTAAATATGAAATAGGAAAATAGGAATGGACACTCCTTTCAACGTGCACACATGCAATTTGCCTACAATGTCTACCAGATCAGCCAAGGTGGACTTGGTGAATTGAACGCAAACATACATTCAAATGACATAAACATTTTGTTCTCAATTTGCTACCACTGATATTTAATTTGCTTTGATCTAAACATGCTAACGTTATCCAAGCGGAATAGGCGACGAAGATCCGTTGCTATAGATGTATTTCTAACACTGAAGGTGTCTACTAAAAAGGAAGTAAAATAAAATGTGTGAAAGTCTTTAATTTTCTATCTTCAAACTTAAATGGTATATTAAAATCAGAAAAAAATAAACCTTTGCCTTTTCTGGAATTATAGTTTATAGTTTTGTATTTATGGAATGCATTCATAGGCTCCCTTAGGATGTGAAATGTATGGAAATATATGTGCATTGCTAAAGAAAGAACTAAATTTATTCTTTCCCCACATCATGCTCTTCTTTGCAGTAGAGGTTTTTAATTCAATACAGAGCTAGTATGCGATGGAGCCAATTTCCTGGTCTATATGTGTGACAAATGCTGAAAGTAGCACGAGATTAACAAATTAGTTGAAGTGTAGATCTTAAAGGATTTTTTTTCTGTGTCTCTAATCAAAATTCATACTTTATTTGAAACGAAGCCTTCTTTAGAATTCAGGAATGACTAAAGATCCTTTATTTCTCTGTATTTAAGATAAAAGGAGGGGATATATGACAACTACTGACATTTTTATTTTGAGCAAATATTTTTATTTGTAATTAAGTTTACAAAGGTCATATATTTGGGATTTGAAATGATTTTAATTGCAATCCTGCATCTCAGGTTAGTCACTGCAATGTGTGACTTGGGAAAGATGAAAAATTATTCTCAAAATAAATAGTTATTCCCCCAGATAAAATCATAAAATGAAAAGCAGTGGTAAAATGCATTTATTTCAGTATTTTTTATAGGTAAAAACAATGTTTAAAATGTTAGGTGCTAGATAAATATGCTTACTTTTCTAGTAACATTTGTTAGCTTGGTTTTAAGTAAAAAAACTCTCAGGCTAGGCTGTTTACCTATCCTCAAATCATACGCTTGATATAATCCAGATATCTAACACCAAACAATAAAAACATCTGTGACAATAAAAGCATGTAACAGTTGTGGAATTGTTTAATTTGGGAGAAAATGCCTATGTTTGATAATCACACGTGCGTGAACTGATTGCTCCTCTTTGTAAAGAAACTTTTATATTTTGCAAGTAGTGTTTGTTTTGTTTTTAAAGGAATCGACTTATGTGAAAGAGCTCTTTAAAAGGTGTTCAGAAATATGTGTTTTGGATTTGGCTCACTCATTCAGGTTTAGAGGCTTGTCATAGTCCACCTGTTTTGCTTGGGCTTAAATTCTATCAAAATACAGCCTTTTAAAGCAAGCACAACCTTACTTGTTGTACCCAAACATGATAACATACTTAAAATTCAAGAAGAATTCTATGCAGGTTGTACGTCTCAGTCACCCAATCTCCTTTCACATATCTGTTCATGTTGACAGACTAGTCATAATACATCAACAGAAAGATCAGCACAGAAGAACAAAATTTCATCGCCTGACAGCAAGAGGAAAACTGATTTTCAGTATTAAATTAGTAAAAATATATCATTACCTCCCTTCCAATAAGTCTACTACCTCTAGAAAATAAGGTGTCTGCTATATAATCACAAGCGTATGCAAAGACAGTTAGGGTTGCTTGCGTCTTTGGTATCACTCTTTGAGTGACAGCCTATTTTCATTTTGTCTTTTATATGTTATTTTATTTTTTTTTTTACCTCAGAAGCAATGTAGAGAATTAAAGACAATTTCTTAATGAGACACATGGTATTACGTATGCAAAAATATATGCCTGCCAATCGTTTTGAGGACAGGCTTTCCTATACTAAGTCATCGGCAGGAACCTATTGACCACTGAAATGGAAACAGGTATTTAAGCTTCTGGTACAAGTTAGGAACCTCTTTCATATAACATCTCTCTCTGTTTGGATTTCAGGAGAAATTTAACCATACCTGCAACAAATAATGTCTTTTGCAGCCCAGGGCATCATCTGCCCCTTAGGCTTTAATTTTGCCCCTGTTTGAACACCCTACAACATATGCACTTCTCTTTTGTCTATTATCCTAGAGTTGTGCTATTCCCAAATATTGACATCATCTACTTTTATCAGCATTAACTGCTCTGAAGCTTCCCAGGCTCATGCTCAGCTCTATTTCTTCCTATTGATTATCTTCCTCACTCCAGCAGGTAGCTAGCCAGCGAGGCTGTCCTGAGAAATAGCTTCCAATGACTTTATACGCACAATTTACACGGAATTGTTTAAAGAAGATATTAGCCTCAATACAAATCAGTGAACCTCATTTAGTCAATACTGCACAATTCGGCTGTTGGCACCCTGTCACATGTTAGCCCTTACAGTCGGCGGCCGTACCCAATCTGCACATTAACTATAGTATTTAGTTTCATATTAAAATCAAGCCGGGTTTTTTCGCTTTTGCTTTCCTTTTTGAAATCTTTTCAGTATACTTTTTACATCACCTCACTGAGCCATGTGATAGTAATATATGTTGAAATATAAAAACCTGAGATTAAATGTTTGATTTTTGACAGTGTTCTTAAATATAATAAATTCAAAAGGAAATACTGTTAAGTTAAAATGGAGTGTTTTTCATTAAGTCCAATCAAATGGTAGACAACAAAGGATCTTTTATTTGAGAATATGAAGTGAAAATGAAAACCAGAAAACCTTTACTAAGAAAAGGTCCAGCTAAATTATGTTGGAAGGAGGTCTCCAGATTGGGTTTGGGTGTTTCTTTTGCTAAAAGTGAATTAAACTAAGATATGTTATGAAGAAATATTTTACAAAGAAGTACAACTTAATGCTTTTTGGAGATGAAAATAAGGTCTAAGGACAGTTGACTTTGAAAATAATTCTAAAGAAAGATCACATATGAAAAAAATTGCCACAGCATCTGATCTTTTCTTATAATCATAACAGGGAAATGTTTGGGGGAAAGTAATGCTAGTCCCCTCTTTCTCTTCCATGGCAATACTGTAAAATCCTAGAAGGGGTGTTTACATTTCAGAATTATCCTCCTTAAACTACTGGTTTATGATAGTTAATGAGATGATATCCAAATGTTGAAAACAGGAAAATTCAAATGAAAATCTAAATGTGAAATATAATATAATGAAATAACTAAGCAACATAATACTACTCTGAATGTTTGCGCAAATATTGCAAAATGAACTGCAATACATTAAAATTCCTCAGTGGTTGTGTAATACATAAGTGAAGGTTTACATATAAAAGCTCTAGCTATCAAGAAAAGGGATCTTTATATCCTACTATCCTAAATTTTTACTTGAAAACATCGTGAACATCTTAGAGTGCATTTTGAAAAGTTGTCATTAAATCTATTTTGCATATTTCTTCGTAAACTGAAATTCAAGGTAAGAAGAAGCATAGTGATCAAAATAGTCTATTGTGGTCAAATGTATCTTTCAGCTTTAGTGCTGAGTGGCAGAAAGGTTTGGGGAATATGAATGGTAGAGGAAAATAATAATTTCAGTTTTGGTGATTTTTAAGGACTGTATCTTCTTTGTAAGTAAAAAGTAAGAGTTGAACAAAGTATCAATTTTAAATGAGTGATAGCAAATAATAGCATTTTGAAAATTAATACAGGAAAGCAATTAAAATAGAATTACATAACAAATTCTTGCTAATATTTAAATATTTTCTCTTTTTTACTGTAAAATGTTAAAGGCGATTTTTGTATGACCTTTGCTTTCATTTATCTTCTCTTTAAATATCATTAGTTGGGAACTAGAGCCCTGAAGCCCAGGCAGAAAAGGCATGGCAAGAGATAGCCAGTCTATCCTGACCGTACATCTTCTCACACATTTATTGCAAACTGACAATCATATAACAGCTTTTTTTTTTTTATCACAGAGATTCAACAAAGAACAACTCCAGTACCAAGGGAAAATCATACTCCAGGAAAGAGAGAAATGCCATAATTGCATATTCAGGTTGCATAAATGCAGGCATGGCAAGGATAATTGTAATATTTGTGTGTGACAGCATTTTACCATTTAGAGAAGTCAATAATCGAGACATGATAGTATTTAGGTGTAATTGTGTATATGTGTGCATACATCATATACTCCATGTAACGCGCAAATATAAATTCCAGCCAAACTGAAAATGTATAAACATCATTAGTCTTTGTTGTTCAAAATATTCCTTGATGGATATGTTTTTATCTATTAAGTATATCTCTACCAACTGAATTATAAGAATTTCATGCTAGTCCATTTATTATATGATATTCTTATATTAAATAAAACTGTATGCTTTATATATTCATTTAAATAAAAGAACATTCTCAATGAAGCAAATGCACACAAAACAGTAACAAAATAGTCAGATGAGCATTTCAGGTAAATTAAGATGCCAATATTTTTCTCAAAAAAAAAAAAACTTTTTAAGTTATCCATGAAGTTTTAAATGTGAGCTTTGTTTTCAAATTATAGCAAAATATAAAATTTCCAAACAATGATTTTCCACAGTAACTTTCAAAGCAGACAAATTTTTTTAAAAAGTAGCTTTTATTAAATCTCTAGAATATAAAGGAAAAATTGTTTTCCAGTTTATTAAGACCCATCTATAGAGGAAAACATGATTCTAGATCTACAATTTTTATAAGCCTTATAAGTGCTCATATTTATGATGCACATTAAAAATTCATATTCAAGATCCATTGTGACTGTGTGCATAGATTTACCAAGATGATGCCAAATATCACGCATATCATCTCATTGAATTAGTTTTAGTAGCAAAAGGTGCCACACTGAGTCCAGATATTTCAAATAAATCTCTCTTCCTTAAATATTCTGGCAGAAAGAATCTTTTACACTAAAAATCAAATTTAAAAGCAATAATATTGAATTCTATGGGACACTATCATTTTTTTAAAGTATGAACTTGTCCAAACTAAAGACCCCTCCCCCATGTGTGCATGTATATGCACACTGTGTCAGGAGAAATTATGCTTTTATTGTTAAAGTAAACTGAATGTGAACCCGTTAAGGTGATTTACATTGTCATCTATATAATTATATAGTTTTTAAAGATTATAAATAAACGTTTCATTTAATCCAAATTTTGCATATTGAACAATGTATCAATGAGTATTGTCACTATCAATTTTTATATGGTGGAAATATTTTAAAATATCAACTCATGCATACATGTATCCAAATCTAAGACAATCTAACTTAGCTAAAACTATAAAATCAAACTGGATAGTTAACTCTGATATTTCATAACTTCTTTATTTTAAGTACATGTATCTCTAGGAATATATAAAGTATAATATTTAAGGAAATTAATATTAGCCTTATACATAAAGAGTGTGTTTATGTATCTGTATTTGTGGAAAATACAGTCATGCCATTATATATGTATAATTATATAACCTGTATAAATGCAAATATATCATTATGTATATCTTGCCTATGATTTTGTGCAGAGAAAAGCATTCTCATAATCTAAAATAAAGCAATAGAGATGTGTGTGTGTGTGTGTGTGTGTGTGTGTGTGTGTGTGTGTGTGTAGAGAGAGAGAAAGAGAGAAAGAGGAAAAAAACTGGTAGCTTCACAAAGAGATATTAAAGGTAGAATATTACCATGTTTGGAAATGAATATGAAGGTATTATGTTATATAAAGAAATATTGTTGAAAAATTTTCTCTCTCCTTTTCCTCTTTCTATGTATGTGTGTGTGTTCTGCTATTAACAAGAAAATGAACATTTGGGATGAAAGAAAATGTTGACTCTATACACATTTAAAATAGGGCACTTAAGTTAAATTTCCTAAATTAAAATTTAACTCCAATTGGAATTTCCTTTCTGAATATGAAATAAGAACCCTATAAAATGGGCACAAGAATCACAACATTATTTTGAAATTGTTCTATTAAAAAATTTTCTCATGTAAATATTTGTGTCATTAATACCCTATAGTGTCATAAAATATTCTAAAGGCATGTATGAAAATGCCATGACATAGATCTGAAGGGGTCATCTTTGTAGCATAAAAATTAAGACTTTAAGTAAAGACAAAGTTCCTTACCCTTTGATTCAGACAGAACTGTTTCAAACCCTCTAGTTGAAAGATTTTTATGTACATCTACTTGTTGGTTTTTCAAATTTGTCATTTTTCAATACTGTAGAGATGAAAAGGAGATAATACAGGGTTGCACATCGGGAATTTATATCGCTACTTAATAGTTAATATCTTGACCACCTTAACATTATGCATTTGGAGAGTTATAACCTCAGTAATTCCAATGTTACAGCATTCAGGTGATGCTATTAAATGCCTTCAACTGAGAAGAGTCCTTATATGAAGAATCATTTACTAATACCTAGCTACCTAGATTTCCTGAAGTCTTTAGTCCACAAACCTATTTCTACGTAAAAAGAGTCTTATTTAACTTAACTATAAGGGTAGCAATGTTATTTGTCATGATGTTGACAAAAAGCAGTAGACAAAAAGTTATCTGTAACTCTCAAGTGGACATATCCATTCCCTAATTCCTAGATAACGAACAAGGATAAAACTATATCTCGCATTGCCTCCCTTCAAGATGGTAAGCTAATGATGCAATAGAATCAAAGCAAGTTATGGGAGGAGGGAATGGGGGCATGGAAAGAGGAACACCTTTTTCTTGGTTCCACAAAGGGCTGAGGGCCTAATTATTTTTAAGTATAATCCAACCAACCTCTTCTCATGCTTAGCTGCACTGAGTGACACTATTTGTGATGCCCAGTGTGCTGAAACTGAGCAGGTTGCTGTCAGTTTAAAAATGACTATAATAAAAGTGACCATGAAGATGGATCTTGTGATTTTGCGTTTCTAATCAGTCATCTGTGAAGAACACTTTTGCTTTGATTCAGCAGACTGGTGACAGCCATGATTGATAGTGCACGAGGATGAAAAAAGGTTATTAACTGTCTTCCTATTAAGCTCAATGTATTACCCCTCTAGGTGCATCTCATACTTTAAGTTAAAGTACTTACTCAGGTAAGGTCAAGAACGAACTCTATGGAGATGGTATCCATTCTGCAGAAAATGAGCAAGGCATCCTTGCACTGATTTTTTTTTTAAATTCAGCATTTCAACTACATTTAATTCCACTGTCTTATTTTTATTAGCTAAAGAAGGAAAATTTCTGTCTTCCAAGAGCATCCATACTGAAAACACTAAAAGTATAGAAAATAGCTTTAAATGTTAAGATTTGAACATAGAGCTAACAGCAACATGTGTGTGACATGTACATAAGCCTGTATTTAAACAGTCAAATATTGTATAATCTCAGGGTATTTTTAAGGGTAGACACTAAAATTGATCTGTGATTAAAAAATAAACCTCTGTATAGTATATATGAAAATTGTCCTAATTTTCAATAATCCATAAGATTATGATAAAACAATTTCTAAGAAATTTAAAGGATCTAACAGAATATTTAGATATTTGCTTTTGTTTTGAAGTAATGTATGAATTTATTAACTTCATCTCATTTAAAATTTTTGACATTAGAAATATTACATATAGATGCACATTTGAATGATGGTATCTGTTCATGTCTTTGAGGAATATAACTACACATCTGTTCACAAATAGCATCATAGATCCTAAAGTATTTAAAAGTTTTTAATAACTGAGGATACACCATTTATTAAATAATGAACTTTAAAATGTTATCATATTTCCTGTGTTCATTCATTCTTACTGAAGCAAAATGTACTGAAAGATTTTTGTATACTTCATTTAACTTCTCTTTAAAAACACTGAAACTGTCAAGTTTTATCCTGAGAGATAACAGCTTAAATATATGCATTTTAACTTAAAATTGTAGTATTGTGTTTCTTCTTACATTTCCCACTGTAAACACTCCATACAGGTCAGATGTAATGTGAATTAGCCAGAAATATTTAAGGATATCAATAACTTAGCACCGATGTAACCATTTAAAATACAACCAAATTTCAGCTCTCTGTGCTTGACGGTTCTTCATTGAACGACTCTGAAGAGTAGCCCAGAAAAACAAAATGCTACCAGAATGTTATTAGAGTTTCAGCGCAGGGAAAATCACAGTGCATCCAAAAGTTTTCTCTAGTATATCATGACCTGTTTCTCCAATGTCAGTTATTATACTCATTTTTGGTATATAATATATTTTGAAAATGTACTGTTTTAATATTAGGATCCATCAACAATGAAAATAGAGAAAGTAAGGAAATGAAGTTCAATATTTCTTTGAATTTCTCTTTAGAGCCACAAAAATTGGCTGTGTATCCAATTCTGCTTAATATTGCAATTGCTGTTTGGAGAAACCTTTCCAGCTCTCTAGTCTTTTATGCATGCCAAGTATAACTTAAATACTTACACATTGAGAGCCTCTTCATAAAAAATGTTAGATCAATATGAAAATGATTTATTTAGTGAATCGTGTTTATGTGGAGTGGACTTAAAGGTAGATTTTAGGATTCATACAAGAGTCCCTCAATATGACACATTAACTTCATTATCAAATGGATTTCTCTTTCTGCCCTATGTAACTTCAACAGACAAACTTGTGCTCTCAAATTCAGAAATCAACTATGACAGGAGTGATAGAGGGTGAGAGATGGTCAATGATAGCATTCTATATTATTGTTCGAATATTTGTATAAGCCAATGAGAACTATGTCGCATGTTTCTCAAAACCACTGTTTGCTTTTAAAGTAAAAAAAGAAAGAGAGAGAGAGAAAGAAAAATGCAGTTTCAAACTATCCCATGTAAATTAGCAAAGTGTTCTGAATATCAGTGAAAGTCCAGTCTTCTTTTTGCCTACTTGGGAGTTTAAGGAAAATTGGGAAAAACAAAGACCAAGTAGGCCCAAGAGGAATACACAGAATTCCCAGTTACCATTTCCTAGTGTCCTCTGTTCTTCTCTTTAGAGAAAATCTAGAGCACACATCGCACATAACACACATTTTAGGAAAGAACAAGGCAAAGAGGCAGTTTCAGATAAAGTTTAGGTCATTTCGAAGGCAGTGCATTAGCATAGCTGAAATTGATGTTGAGCCATATTTTTTTTTTTTTTTGCAGACTTAGACACTGGCAGACAGTAAAAGTTAAAACTGTAACATTTTCTTTGATACGTTTGGAACTACAGAACACAATGTTGCATTCATTTTCTTCAAGCAAGGGACAGAACTGGTGAAGAAAATCGCCACACCTTTGTGCAAACCCTTTAACTTTGGTTCTGAGTCTACCGTGACTTGGTTTCATCTACTGCTGGGGCACGAGGCGTCTTTAGTTTACAACGTCTAGGGTTTCGAATACTTTTAGCTTGAGACTCTCTTCCGAAGCTCTTCCAATCCTACATACATGTATCTCCCCTTCTCTTCCTCCTCCTCCTCCTCCTCCTCCTCCTCCTCCTCCTCCTCCTCCCCTTCTCCTCCTCTTCCTTCTCCTCCTCTAGACCTAGGGGACGTAGGGTAGGGGTACGAACTGGGTGGTGCACATCCGTGTAGCCAGACCGTGGAGGCTGTCAGTTGCTGTCCGCTCCCAGACTGTGTACCTGAGCGTAGTGGCCACTCGACTCCTCTGCCCAGCCCACTCCAGCCTGCAGTGTTGCTGCTGTCACGCCAGCCGGTGATTTGATAGGCTTGTCGGGTTGCCATGGTGTTGACTTCTTGCCTCTGAGGAGCTGCCCAATGACTGGAGGTCTGGGATTAAAGCGGGAAGAGGCAGCGGCCACAGCGAATTTCAGCGGCAGCTGCAGCAGCTAGAAACGAGAAGCCAAGAGGACGAGGTCTTAGACTGCGCTCCCCTCCCGCAGCCCGGACGGCCAGTGAGGGAGGAAGAAGAGAGGTGGGGGAGGTTGAAACGGTGACCACTCGAAGCCAGGAGATACAAGGGAGGGGTCTGAGACCCTCCCGGGAATAACTCATGAGCAATCTCCACGCGCTGAGAAGAAAAACCTTCCAGAATTCGTTATTATTCCCCCAAGACATTACCTGGCCGGGTGGCGGGACTGGGAGTAGGTGGTTGTTAAGAGGGGACTTAGGTGGGCGATACACCTCCCCGCCCCCCATCCCACCCTTTATTTGGGCAGCGAGGCAGTTTGACAAATAAAGAGGCGCTGTACGGAGAACTTCAAATCGTGGAAAACTAACTTATTCCGAGGAGAGAAAGTGCAGTGAGACCGCAACCGAGTAAATGAAAATAGTTGCCTGGGCCGGCGGCCGGTGGGGGCGGCCCGGGAGAGGGGGGGAGGCAGAGGGGGGCATGTGCAAGGCACAACCCCAGACGGAAACTGTAAACTAGGAAATGAAAGGGAAAGAAACCGCTTCTGTTATAAATTAGTAGGTAGGTGAAGGTTACGCAAAGAAGAAAAGGGAAAGTAAAGCTGTTAAAAGAATAGAATAAAACCCCTGGGAGTTCAACTCAAAATCCAACCCCCCCCCCACTCCCCAATCCAAGGGGAGTAGGAGGAGGAGAAAAAGAGTGCATTCTGGTGTGATGAGAACTCTCTGGAATGTCTGGAGGAGAGGATAGAAGTGCGAGGGTAAGAAGACCCGGGTGCTAAATAATTGGCAGGGGAGAGAAATGGGGGAGGGGCGGGGTAGGAAAGAGAGATTCCGCGATTCACCGAAGGGACCTGGAGAGTCGGAAGAGGGGGATTCCATTGGCAGGGGGAGAGGTACAGAAGTTCAGACCTGTAGCGCAGAGGAGGGAGCGACCAGAGTCAGCTGGAGAAGAGGAGGAAGAAGGTGTGTGCTGCGGAGGGGGGGCGTGGGAAGGCCACCACCGTCAACTGCAAGGGGCAACTGCGAGGACAGAGGGCAGCGAGAGCAGAGAACCCGAGCGACTCAGGCGGTCGGCGAGAGCACCGCGGGGCAGCCCCCGCGAGTTAGAAGCCAGGTGCCGCACCGCCAGCGCCCCGGCTCGGGGCGATGCGGGGACTTTTCTGGCCAGGAGGAGAGCCGCTGGGTCAGCCTTCACGATTCACCGCGAGTCCCAAACACACGCCTCGCTAACTACTTTACAGCCACTTCCATTGATTTTCTTTAACAAATAAACAGAATACCCGTTACAGCAACACTTCCTCTTGCTGCAGCGAAAATGCCACAAGCTCTGATTGCTGCATTTCTCTGGATAGCAGTTTTCACATCTCCAAAATAAATTATTTTCCCGCACTTAAAAGATCACATGTGTGATCACTTTCAGGTTTGGGGAGTCTAACCCTCGCCCCCTTCTCTATTTTGAGAATCGCCTTTTAGATAGATTAAGTAGAAGACAGGTCCGGATACAAGTTTGTAAACCTGGTAGGGCTCGCTGACATTTGCATATTAATTTTTGCTAATAAGAAGTATCAATTTGGAAGGGAAACGCCGACGAAGAAAATGACTCCTTTGCAACCGCAGGGAAATTAACACCAGTCCGACAGCCACACCTAAGCTACTCCCCTAGAGTTATCTCTAAAAAACATTTCCCTTAAAAAGAAAGTATTGTCAACTATACTTCAATTTAAAAAAATAAAGTCTTTATTTTAAAGTACCCCCCTTTAGAGCGGTTTCTGCTGGAGGTTCTAACATACATGTCAAAGGGTTGTTGAATTATTCATTATTGTAATTACTACCATCATTGTCATTATCCCTTTCCATGTGGAAATAATTTTATTATCGTAATTTGATATCTGAAGAATTTCCTGTTAGTCGTTTGATAATCATTTTTTTTCTGCTGAAAAGAAAAGTTTTGTTTATAAATGAGATAGAGAAAATGTTTTAAATGCTTTGATGTTTGCTATAGATTTCCGTTTATCTAATCGATCGGAATGCCAATAAAATCGATTAAAGGTTTAGTGTTTTACAAACAACCATTTTGTGCCTTTTGATTTTATGTTCAGAATGATTTTAATAAAGCTAATGCTTTCTTTTAACATTCTCCCTTTAAAAAATCCAAACCTTTATCGTTTTTCCTTTTATTATTAGAAATTGTCACTTAAAGTTCTTCTAATAGGAAAATAAAAAATATAAGCAATGGCTGCAATGGTTTAAATTTCATTCTCTTGTTGCTCAAGGTATTTAAATAAAGCCCTTTAAAATCTCTGTGAATTATATGCGATCATTCAGTGATTGCGGAATATTAAATTAAACTTAGATAAATCCGCATTGAAGGAGGCAGCACCCAATCCTGAATTTATTTCCCATTTTCTCTAACAGCATCACTGCGCTCCTCTCTTTGCAATGACAATGTGCCAAATCTGGGCATTTTGAAAACATTTTCCATATGCTTTAACAGGGGACTGATAGACAAAGAAGAAAAGGAGATGATCTTTTTGCTCTGAGGTATATTTTCTTTAACATTTTTCTCTTAGACTTTACTAATAATCATTTTAAAGCAAAAGTTTGAAATCATTTAATTCTTTTTTTTTCTTTCACCTTTTTTTTTTCTTGCTATCTTGTAATTTATTCCTGAAGTGGAATTTTGGTTACAATATAATGTAAAGCTATCATTTCTGTACCTTGGCAAACAACATTTGTTTCAAAATCTTTGATTTAGTTTCTGCTAGCTGCCTTTTGTAATTGAAGATGGATTTAATTATACATTTTTGTAACTTAGATCAGATGGGCTGTTTGTTTGCTGCAGGATTTAATGGTGCTTTTGTGTCTAATATTTAGGGATGTTACATACAGAGGTGGTGGCTTTTCTTCAGTTATAAAGATCTGCACTTTTGTCTTGGAAATGTGGATGTTGAGATGAATGTATTGTCCTGTTTTCAAATAATTCTATTTGGTAGCCAGTGTTTAGTACATTGTCTAAACAGCACTGTTTTGACTAGATATAGATGTTTTAGGTTTAAAAAGATCACAACTTTATCGTCTATTCAGTGAAATCTCAGTTCTTTCTTTTCCCACTTATCTATCTTTTCCCATCTGCGTCGTTGTCTCTTACAGCTATTCCCCAGATGAAATGTAAAATTTGTGTTGGATATGTTTGCTGGAAATATCTCCATGTGTTTTGAGAAGGGTGTGCTTGTGATCCTGGGTTTGGGGGCAGGCAGTGAGTATACTGGTGCTGAGGGAGGTGGGGGGTGTAGTGGTAAGTGATAAGGAGTCCTCATTAATTTGCATAAGAGCTGTTGAAGTGCTTGTGAAGTTGGTGAAGTGCTATTGTTTGGGGAGAGTCCCGCCTGATTTTGTTTATAAACACTGGGCTGGTTGCCTAGAGGGAAAGAAGGTCACAGCACTGTCTGAGCCCTGACCTCTGAAAGGCCAGAGGGTGTCTGACTTTTCCCTCCCCCTTCCCCCATCCCTTCTCTCCTCCCTTAATTCTTCCCTCCTCAGACCGTCTATAACTCCTCCCATTTTCCCCATTCCTGACCTTACCTGTGCCTAACTTTACATAATAATGACTGCACCCCCCACCCCAACACTTCAAAAGCAAGTCAGAACCTCCAGAGAAAAAAGGTAAAACATTTACTGCAAAGTAAAAACCAAAAACGGACTTTGGTTAGAAAGAGAGAAATATACAGAAATATGGAAGTACAGATTGAGACCGGGATCAAGATAGGGGCATTTAATGACAAAAAAAGACCACAAAGGAGATAAGAGCCAGGTTGGGGGAGGGGAGGGAATCATTGAACGACAGATTTTAACTGCCCACAAATGCTACACACACACACACACACACACACACACACACACACACACACACTTAAAATGTCTTTCCTTTATGAATTTCATTTCATCTACCTCACTCTCACCATCTAAGACAGTGTCCATTCTGGATGTTAGGTCATATTTTACCCCCCCCCCCCGTGAGTTCTCAAGAAAACTATACTTTTTTTTTTAATAGTAATGACATTTGGCACTCTTCCACATTATTTCTTGAATTATTTCACTGTAAATATGTTTGTGACACCTTCCCAAATAAGCCCTTCACTTTCCCATTCACTGACAAACTTCACGTCTCGCTTTTACACGCATACACACACACACACACACACACACAGAGCCCACCTCCCCACTCACAAAATGACAGACATTGGTATCAAGTTTAAGTGTGTTTGGAAAGGAGTTGCTGAGTTAAAAATGTTAGTTAACAGACTGCCTTTGTTAAATAGCCCCCGGGTGGAGAAGATCCAACAACAAAAAAAAAAAAAAAAAAAAGGAAGGAGGAGGGGGGCTGAGGATCTGAAAGTGTCTGTGGTGATATAAAGGGTTCCTAACACTGAAATCTTGTAATACCTCGTTTCAAACTGAGCTCATCTATAGACCCCGGATGCGCGGTCAAAAGACTGGGAACCTTTTCCCCTTGGGCTGGGGTTGGTCTAGAGCTGGCGGGACGTGAGGCAGAGGGAGGTGGGGTATTTGCTAGTGAGCTGCTGAGGGCAGGGCGGGGAGACCGGGGGACAGACAGCGGAAGACTCCTTAAAGAGGCTGTAAAGCCCAGAGTGTCCACGTTATAGATTTGCTTAATAAAACCCGCCAAGGAAAAGTCTGGAAGTGGAAATTACCTTTTGTCTCAGTATTAATTACTCCTTGCCTCCGCCACTCAACACCTAACCACCTGGTGTCCCTTTTGGGTTCTCCCCCAGCTCGGGGCTGGGCGTCAGGGTCCGAGCGCCCCGGAGTGGGCTCGGCTCGGCTGGGGTGGCCCTGGAGTGTGGGAGAGGGTGTAGGGAAAGTTCTGGGTACTGCAGGGAAACCTCTGCTCCTTTCACTTTGTAATAAAAAGTAGCCAAACGTTCCTGGAGGGCAGCGGCGGGTTCGCGCAGAGTTTAGGGACAGTGGAATGGGGCATGGGGGGGGGCAGGGTCAAAGGTTGACGGCAAGGGGTCCGCAGAGACCCGAGAGGAGCAGCTGGGTTTCCTGGAGCGAGGGGCGGAGGAGGAGGGCTCCAAGGGCCGCGGCGCAGCCCGGGCGAGCCGGGCCGATCGCGCCCTCGCCCCGGAGCAGCCCGCGGGCTGGGCTCGGGCTCGCCCGCCTCGCCGCGCCCCTGCCCGCGGCGCTGCGCTCCGCGCCTCTAGGCCCACCCCAAGCAGACCTGCCATCGCTTCTCCCCAGCTACCCTCCTCGCGCGGGCGCGCTCCGAGGCCGAGCCCTGGAGGAAACTCTTGACTCCTTGCTCGTCCCTCTCTGCCCCATCCCCTCAGCCCATTAACCCCCTACCCTCACCCCAGCTTCTCTTCTTAGGAAAGAGGTGAAAGAGGATGGGAAAGAGATGATTAAAAAGCACACACACACACACACACACACACACACACACACACACACACACACACACACACACACACACACACACAGCCTAGGAGGGGAATACTCGCTAGCAGAAGGGATTGCAAAAGTGGGCGCTCCTCTTACAAATCCTCCTTCCTTTTGTTTTCTTACTTAGAATTCAATAACTGCCCCCCCCCACCGAGGGGGGAGAGAGAGAGAGAGAGAGAGAGAGAGAGAGAGAGAGAGAGAAGAGAGATGTATTTTCCAAGAAAAGAGAGGGATAGGGACGTAGAGGAGAAATAGCCACCAAATTTTTAAAATGGTTTTCCTGATTTGACGCTTGGTGTTTTGACATTAATGACATTAATGTTATTGATGATGTTTCAGGGAGAAAAAGGCAAAAGAAATAAAGGAGAACTTGAAAACGAAATGATCATCATTTCCCTATTCTTCCATGCCAGAAATAGACCCCTTTCTTCACCTGAGCCTGAAACAGACTTATTGTTCTCAGGTGTTTCCTTCATCATACGCATTTACCCGTCTGAAATCGCAGGAAATGGTTTTTCCATCAGTGAGCTTGTACATGGAGCCCTCTCCCGCAAAGGGCTTGATCTTTTCTGATTTGAACCTGAAAGTCTCCCTGCCTTCATTTCCCCTCAGTCTTTTTAAAAGCCCCCACCCCCTTCCCCAACACACACCTCAAATAGTTTTTTAAAGCCAGAATTTTTGCTCTCTGGGGTGTTTTTCTGTAAACAGCAATGCTGCATAAACACCTCCTTCACTTGCAAGTTACAGAGAATTAAAATTTTACCACCGTGGCCATGTATATTTCCTAAAGCACATGGATAAACTCAACTGAGGTGCAATCAGCACGCCAATGATACAGTTACTATGCAAAGGTAAGACTGTAAACAAAGTAACTTGAAAATCTTAGAAAGCCATACACTTTGAGCAGATTTCTTCCCTAGTAAGTTTAAAATAGAATGCAGTCTTTGGAGAGGTAGATGATTTTCTTTCTGTTAGCGTTTAGTAGCCCTGGTTTATACTATACTAGTACATACATCGACTTCAGATTCCTAAGGTGGTGATTTGCTTTTTTTCTCTTAATAAAGACCATATCTAGGTTGTATTCTCTACTCCAAGCCTCTGGACTTTCATTGTAACCTTAGCCAGCTGTTGTAGGCATCTAGCTTTCCTGATTTGGGCCTAGGTCTGCTCTTTTGAGGACTATGCTTTTATCCTCCCAGGTGTCTTGTTTGGTTTTTAATGCCATTTGCATCAGTTGTAGGATTTTCCAAATGTTCCCTGATAACAGGAGGTTTCAGGCCCTGAAAGGTACATGTTTGCAGCCTCTGTTGTTCTTAGTGCTTCTGCGATAAACCTTCCTGTTGGTATTTGGTAGATCTGGTGCTTAAGGCCTAAGACAAGGTTTTGAAGCAGATCCTGGCGATCCAAAACTTCAAAGGCCTGTCAACTCAAAAGCAGCTAATGCCTCACCTGTCCAGGAACCTGGACATTGAAAGTATTTCCTGTTTTTAGCTTGTTTGGTTTGTTACTTTCACCTTTTCTAGAATTCCTATTTTTGAAATATTATATAGATAGTGTCTATTTGTGACCTGTGGTATAGCATTGTATCAAGATACAATCTGAGTAGCAAGGAACTATATATATATATATATATATATATATATATATATTCCATATTCAGATATTCAGTAGGGGGTATTTAAAAGTATGTCTATTCCTAGTTTTAGTTAATTATCTTTTAATGAAAGTGTCACTCATATTCACATCTGTAATATTGGAAAGAGATAATTAGATTTTCAAATGAGAATCAGCCACCTTAAATTTTGCACCAGAAAATACCAAGTATATTTCATTCTAATGAGATCTGTAGTGGGGTTTTAAAATTCATCATAATGTGCTTCAAGAAAGATAATTCAACAGACTTGCAAGATGAAAGGTTTTTTTCCCTAAGTCTTCTTAAAGCTATTACATTGAACTTATGCAATTCTGATAAAATATTCAAAAATATTACATAAAGGCTAGAATCAGATCCCCACTATCACCCCTGTACCCATCACTTATTCTCATTTGAAAGTTTACTTTGACTCAACTAACCGCTGCCATCTTCCATGCCCTGGGTTTTCTCTCCTGAGTGTGTAAGCGAAAGATACCAGCCTAAATAGGTGCCGGTGGATCCAGAGTGCAATCCTTCCTTTGAAATAGGCTGGGCCAAGCGGGGTGTGCACACTGCCAGGCACCCTTTATTTACATGCATCTGCATATTTGCTCAGGCCCCGTGTTTCGCCATTAAAATGCGTTCTTGTTCACAGCAGAATAAATGAAGCAGAGAAAAACTCTTCATTACTCTAACTTACATTTCTCCTTAAAGCTCCCTGGTAAACAAATCTCTGGTCCGATAGTAATTACTTTGACTCATTAAAATTAAAAAAAAATTTTTTTTTCAACTGGTTAAAGGGCATTGCTTTGGCGGTATTTGTGTTTTATTTTCTCTCCCTTTTTTGCTGAGAGAGAGAGAGGGAGGAGAGAGAGAGAGAGAGAGAGAGAGAGAGAGAGAGAGAGAGTGTGTGTGTGTGTGTGTGTGTGTGTGTGTGTGTGTGTCTAATGAAGTTTGGGAGTCGCGCGCGCAGGGGCGCGTGGGGTGCGAGCCCCGGAGGCCCCCATCCCCTGCCCTGTCCGCGGTCGCAGCGTCCCAGGCTCCCGCCGCAGCGCTCCGAGCCTTGGAAGCCGCTCGGCTCCCGGGCTGCTCCGAGTCCGGGCTGCGCGTCATTTGCAGTCTGGGGAATGTTGATCACCTCACTAATTACACCTCTCTCTCCCCCCCTCTCCCTCTCCCTCTCCCTCACTCTCCTCTCTCATTCCCAGAGTGCATATCGGGAATAGACACACAAAGACATGCGCACTCAACTTAATCAGCCATTTTTTTAAACAGGGCTAAAACGATAATAATTAGCAGAATAAAGACATATCGGATTTTCATTTCCTTTCCTCCTTTTCCCAACCCCTTCACAACCAAACAGCGAGACCGCGGTCGGCACATGCTTTAACTCCTCCCGGACCCCCGAGGACCGCTCCATGCCCCCCACTTTCTGCTTCAGCGTTTTTATTTTCACCCAATAAAGTTCGAGGATTATTTTTTTATTTTTTTTATTTTTTTTTAAATGAACCCTCTCGTTTTACTTGGATGTGATCAGCTGTAAGTAAAATAAAAGCAAAACAAAAAAGAGGCGAAGATCGAGTAGGAACTGCAGGGGAAATGGAAAGTAAGTTTTTTCTTTAACTTTTATTGAGTAGTTTGTGTTAAATTTAGGTCGAGTATCGATTATCTTTCCAGCCTGATCTTGCACAATCTTTGATATTTCGCTCCCTCTCTCTCCCTCTCCGCCTCTCTCCCTCTCTGCCCCTAGCTCGCTCGCTCTCGCTCGCTCTCGCACACATCCCCTCATCCCGACCATCTCTTCCGCTCTGCCCCCCTTTTCTATCTCTTTCCCCCTTTTTTTTGGCTCAAGGATTTGCTCCGCTGCAAGAGGGAGGGGGCACTGAGGGACCTGATTTTCCACTTTCTTTGGGGGGGGGGCTGCGTTTTTGGGATTTAACTTTTGGATTCAGTGGCGGATCATCCACGTTCGGCCGAGCAGTTTTCTCTCCTTTTTTTTTTTCTGTCTTTTCGGGTTCTGTCTCCACTGCGAGCCCGTGGCGTTCTCGTGGCGCGGGGAAGCTGTCAGCTCCGCAGCGGCGCGGGCACTGCCAGGGGTCCCCGGTCGCCCCGCGCCCCCGCAGCCCGGTCGGGATGGCCCTTTCTTCTCACTCATCCTCCCAAAGTTTGGACTTTGGGCGGCGGGGCTTGGAGTCCCTCTCCCCCCTACTCTGTCCCTGCTCTACCCGCCCCCCCCCCCCCTTATTCAGCTTCGTTCTTCTTCCTCCTCTTACCACCCCCACCCTTGCCTCTCTCAAGTTCCCCGAAGGGCGCTTAGCGCGCGGGACTGGCGGAGGACCCGGGGTCCGAACGCCTCGGGCAGGGGGGTCCAGGGGGCCGGGGCGCCAGCTGGGGCTGGGGCTGCAGGTAGACCCCCGCCGGCCGGCGCGGGCGGCGGGCACCGCCGAGGGCTGCTCGCGGCGGCGCGGGCGGCGCGGACTCGGGCGCTGGCGAAAGGGAGGCAGGTCCGTTAGGAGGCGGGAACGCCGGGCCTCGGGGCCAGGGACCCGGGAGGCGGCAGCAGCTCTCGCCCGGCGCTCTCGCTGCTGGGTGTGTGTTAGAACAGGGATCGATGCCAGCGGCTCGGGGTCAAGAATCTTTCCTTTCCTTTTGGCAAAGGGTGTGTGTGTGTGTGTGTGTGTGTGTGTGTGTGTGTGTATTGGGGGGCTGTGGCCGCTGTGAGAACTGATTTATTCCCTGGCCCCCCAAGGAGGTTCCATGTCTACAAACGAACTTCACCTTCTTCGCCTCTCTCCGCATCAAGTGCGCCTTCCGGCCGGGAGCAGCTAAGGGAAGAGGGGCTGGAATGCGTCGGGTCTCGCCTTCCTCCTACTTCTATTTCACACCCTCCTCCCCCCCCCCCCATTCTTTCTGCTCGTTTCTATTAGAAAAAAATAATAAAATTTCTCATGGAATTGTATAAAGTTTCGCTGCCGATGCCCAAGTTACTGAGGGTTACCCATCCTGTCCCCCTTCCCCCACGGAAGACAGTGCACTGGTTTGTATTTCTTTTGTTACCTGTGATCCGGGCGGGGGGCTCCTTTCGCGGCTCGGGCTGGGGTCCGGCCCGGAGAGGAGGCTCCGGTGGGCGCCTTTGGCCGTGACTCCTCACTTCCGCGCGGTTCTGCTGAGATCTTAGCTACCGTTCGGTGAGACACTCTCCTTGTAGGTACCAAAGGTTCAGATCGCAAACACGGACCCCCCCCCACCCCGACCCCTACACACACATACATACACACTCACACTCAACACGTACTCACAGACACACACGTTCTCCCTACTCCCCCCCCACCTCCAGCCCCCACCTTGCCTTTCCCCTCCCCCCTTCCAAAAAAAGCACATACACAACAACAACACCCCCCCCCAAACCAAACAAAAACCCAAAGACAAGTTCACTGGCGGAAGATGGTGGATTGACACTGACTCAGACAGAGGCAGGTTCACCAGGAAATCTGGCGGTCCCGATTTCTGACAGTTGCATTTCCTCTCCTTGAGTCCTTCCCCCCCCCCCTTTTTAATAACTCTGTTCCATGTTTAATCAAGGATCATGTAGATGGCAAAAGGAGAGACAGAGAGAGAGGAGAGAGAGGAGAGAGGAAAAGAGAGGAGAGAGAGACAAGAGACAGAAGGAGGGTTCTTTTTTTTTTTTTTTTTTTTTTTTTTTTTTTTTTTTTTTTTTTTTTTTATTGTGTTCTCCTGGATTTTCAGTGGCTTGATCCCTATAAACGTGGAGTGGTTAAAGCTCATATGTAGTATTATATTTTTAGTTGGGTGGATGGATGGAAGAGTCAGGGAGAGGCTGCGGCTGCCGCTGCCTTTTCGGGTGTTGCTTAGATTAAGGCTGAGACTTGGCTGCGATTGGGACGCGACAGTGACACGGGCATCGATCGCTTCCATTGAGAGCAATGCAAAAACACAGCCCGGGTATGTAACACTCTCGGTGCCATCAACATTTGTTTTACTTTATATTTACTGGCAAAACTGACAGAGCAAGCTCAGACTTTCTTTCTTTCTTTCTTTTTTCCCCTCTTTTCTCTTTTCTAACTGAAGAATAAAAACCAGTTGTGCATAGAAGTTGTTGGAAATGATGGTTTAAATACAACAGAAAGGAGATATTTGGAATTATTTCACCACCTCTGTGACTGATTGTGTTTTACAGTTTTTCTTCTCCACAGAGGAGCATATTACAGAAAATGAAGGTTTTCTTTTTTCCTTCCTGGTCTTAAAAAGAGAAAATCCTTAAGGGAATATTTGATAGTTTTCAACGTTTGCGGTTTCAATCAGCAGGAAGGCACACAAAAATAAAAGATGGCTAGCCAGCTGTTTTAACCTCTTGCACCTGGCTTCAGTGTGGGGATCATAAGGTTTATATAGTTATTTTTTAATGGTTTTAATATTTATGGCATAAACTGAGGCGAGAGCATCACTGTGTATTTATTCAATAGCTGGCTGCTTTTGGATTAAAAAAAGTAAAGTCATATTTGAGTGTTTTCATTTTTATGGCAATGAAGATAGAGCCAATGAAATATGGGGGAAATACCATAAATCTGAAAAGTGAAATGTACCTAAGGAACAAAGAAAGGTCAGGTAAACCAGCTGTGTAAGTCAAAGCAATAGCACCAACTGTGGGGTTAGACAGGGAGACTGGGCTCTGGGTCTAGGAAGTGAAAGTTGCCACTAAAAGTTAAAAATGAAGGAAGCATGTTCAGCTCTATTGTACTCTTTCGCAGTTTTTAGTAGATGAGCCCAAATCTGTTCATTAATTTTGAGCTAGTTGGATTATTTTTAAAGATGCTGCACCAGCAAAGGAAAGCATAAAGGATGCTGAGAAAATCGCTGTTTAATATTGCAGAATGTACTGCTTTCATTCTGACCATGAGCCTAAATTTACACAATGAAATTTGATTATCTCTAATAACAATATTAGATCCTCCACTGGATGGATGAGAATTGGGGTGGTTTTGTTGATTGCAAGGGTTTAATGTTGCATTTCAGAATCTGATGTGGTTTGGCCTCCCTTCCATTAACTGGAAAACCCCTGAGGTTTTACAATTATTTCTTAAAGATAATACATTTAAGATTGCATTGGTAGGCTGAAGAAAAGTCATAAAGGCAAGAAGGGAAGCCCTTAATAACTCTTGAGATTCAGACATGTTCAGCAGTTAGATTGGCTCTGACTTCACCAAGGGTCGACAATGTGTCATTTCCACGAAGCCAAATTGCCCTCTGCCTATATGATATTAATGTGCAAATCAATATTTCAGGGATTAAATTTCCCTTCTTCATTTTTTATGGTTTCTACCTCAATAAGTCTCAAGTCTATTAGAAGAGGCTGGATGATTTAAAATCTTTCACTGCAGAATGGCTTGTCGTAGTCTTGTTTCACAGACCATTTTAGGATTTTCGTTATAAAGACTAAGGGCATCCTAAGGAAGTTGTGTGGTAGTATAAAGGCATGCTCAATAGCATAAAGCCCTTGTTCGATTAGTAGCTAAGAGGTATTGGAAATATAATATATATGTTTATGCAACACACACACACATTCTGCTGCTTTAAAAATATTATGTTAATCACCTATTGATTTATTTCAAAATCAATTGAAGTTCCTTTCTTATTAGTGATTTGTTCAGCATTCTTGAGGACTGTGTTAATTTCCTTAAGGAGTATGCATGAATTGGCTTGGTGTGAAAGTATTTGGGAGGGATTTTCACTTAGCAGTATTTTCCTAAGAAATATTTCCAGAAACCACTGTTTGTAAGAGTAATAATCAAGTGTTGTCATCTGCATACATTGTTGTCATAGCTATCATTGCATTTTGTGGCTGAATGATTTAGCTGATAACTGTTAAAGGAGGCCTTCTCCAGTTCATTGTACATTTATTTCCAGTACTTAGTGGGCACAATGTTTCTTTTAACCCTCTTGGAGAAACACATTTGTAAAAGAAAATATGAGATTTGATTGGAAATAATACAAAGCAGAAATTTGGGAGGTCAAAAAAAAAAAGATTGTGACTTTATCACATAATCTTGGGAAGGCCTACTGTCTATCATTTGGTGGTGGTTTATAGTCTAAAACCATCTGGACCAAGTTCCGCACAGCTGCACGAATTTCATATGTGATAGAACATTTTTTCCATTCAGTGTGAAATGTTCCTTCCTAAAAAACGTACACCAGACTCGCTTAATTTAGTCTGTTAAAAGAAATGCACATGAAAAAGGACAAAAGGCTCTTTAATCTCTGCAAGCTGTTTGTTTTTCTTCAAGATTCCTGTCTGTTTGGGTTTGAAAAGTCATGTTTATTGAGGGGATGATTCTGAGGTGTGACATTAAAATAATATATGATTTTTGGACTGGTGGCCACGCTCCTGCTTAATTTGCAGAACTACTTTTTATGCCTGTCAAAACATAGAGTTAATCTATCCTTATTTACAATTAATCTCAATAAAATTAATCTTAACTATGCTTTATTCAGTGGCTTAAAATATCTAATTATATTCAATTAACTGCTGTCATAGTAATTAACATTGCTTAATTGCCTCTGCATATATTTATGTAAAGCTCATTAGGTGCTGATGCTCCCTTTTCCTTTTCTACTTGCCATTTTTGCTGTTGTCAAACCATTTTCATCTCCCAAGGTTCCACAATGTCAGTGAGAGCAAATTCTTAACATTTTCTTGAAATGGATGTTATTGCTTTTCTATGAGAAGATACTCGTTATAAGTCTTTAAAGACTAATCCACTCCCCCTTTTCCCTCATTTCTGGTCCCTACCACACTCACAAAATATTTTCTGTCATTGTTGCTAGAAATATGAGAAGCCAGGTTAAGCTTTGTGTTTATAAATGAGGAGTCTTTCTGTGTCTGCCTAGGGGCTGTACCCACAGGCAGAGTTTCTATCCTCTCAGACCATTCTAAGGGTTAAAGACTTGGCCAAGGTTCAAACTGAAAAGCGCCCAGGGAAAGTGCATGTGAATATGTACAAGTTTCATGTAATTAGTGCTTAATTATATTAACATATGCAAATTGTCAACTTAGGAGCTTGTTGAGCTGGCAAAGATCAGCTAGGCACAATTGCTGTATTGTTCTGAAACAATAATGGATTTCAAGTTGGATTGTGGAAACACATAACTAGCTATCTAATTTAACTCATACCATGGTGAAATTTCATTAGTCTCCATGGAGACTGGTTTAATTGTGCTGACTAATGTTCTGGGCTGCAGAATGTCCTAAAAAGAAAGCGTTGTTTGCCTAATCCACCTTACAATGACACTTGTTTGTACATGTTTCCCTTGTGTGAGAATTTGCATATGCAAATAAATAGTTTCTCTGCCCCATTTGTCATGGCTGTTCATTACCCATGAAGAGGACATTGTTACCAGGCTGTTACTGAGTCTCCCAAGACAGGATAGTGTCAACCAGTCCAGCTACATTCTTTCATAATTTGTTTCTGATTAATAGACCAGAGTGAGTCTCAGTCTCTTTGGGCATCTGCAAAGGGAAGGTCAGTTCTGTCACAGAAAAGAGTTTCTACAGTATGCTGGGGGACTTTTTCTTCTTCCGATCATTCTCCTTTTCTCCATTCATTGGTTAACACAGTCATATTTAAAATAACGTATTCTTGTCCTAAGAATGCCTCTACTCATAATCTCTAGTTTCCTAAAGCAAAAAGATAGGAAAAGAAAGGAGATTCTGTTATTGGAATATTAATCCTGTTTTTGACAGAAAGGTAAACTGATATAATTGCTTTTCAGTTGAAGGAATGGGGGTTTATACAAGTGTGAAAGCATCGGAAAAGGATTAGCATTTTTTTGCATAATGAAAAGCTCTGTTGAATAGGGTTCTGAATGGCTGACTGAATGACTGAGATGAAAGAAGATGAAAATGCTGGCCCCTCTTTCTTTCTGCCTATGCTCTGCTCTCTCTAAAGTTATGTTTGTCCAGGACTTGAGAAAACAAGCAGGGGCTCAGATTTCAGCAACTTATAAGGTGCCCTGTGTTCTCATCGTCACTGGGAAGTACTATGTATGACAATTGTGCAGCTAGAGGATGATCAACAGGGGTTTGTATGTAGCAGAGTTTTCAGAAACATGCGAGCCTCGCCAAATATTGACTATTGGGCGTCACGAATTCCCAGCACTTTGCTGTCGAAAACAGTTACTTCAGAGGTGGCCACGAGAGTGGTGTGGATATTTAATTTATGTTGATGGACTATATGGTGTTCCTCCACCACCCCCGTAGGCTATAAATAGCTCTCAATAGGTAGAATGCTTCGTTTGGGAAAGAGCTGTGTGTCCTCACTTGTGGCAATGTTAAGTGTTTTAAGTGGCCCGTCAGCTCTTGTGGTTGGGAGGGGTTCGTCGACCAGGATACAGAGTTATTTTCTGAGGATTTCATTCATCTTCCTGTTGCCTTGTAGGTATATGGTGCATTTCATTTTGAGCTAAGTCCTTCATAAAGTGTCTAAGTATTGTATGTTCGTTCTCGGAGACGTTTGCAGTAAGGTTTTCTCTTGTCACTAGTTAGAGTTGTAACTGGTTATCAGTTGACAACATGGTCAGGGCTCCCTCTTAATGATGTTTCTTCAACCATAATTAGGGCAGTTAAAATACTGTAAGTGTTGAGACACCTTCAAAGGTGGGAATTGATTCTTTTGTACATATGTAAAACAAATTCAGTGGGGATAATTATTTATAGGTATACATTTTAAACATGCTCTTTCTGGTTTGGGGGTCACCACAGATGAGCCATGGAAAGCTGCCCCAGAGCAGGACTGAAAGATTCCACCAGAGGTTAACCTAACTTGTTTTCTTCCCAGAGTGTAGAAGGTCTGTCGGCCTCATCACACTTTAGCAGTTCAGTTGCTGAGGTACTATTAAGATGGTTACATGGAAACTTGGGAAATCAGAAGTGTTTTCACGTAAATTAAAGGATAAGGGTTGCCTCTTGAGTACAGAATATTGTAAAGGAAAAGTGTTTGATCTTTGTTATATAAAGTCACCAAAATTCTTTACTAGAGTCCTTTTAAAAATTTGTCAAGAAATTCTGGATTGTTTCAGAAACTTTTATGGTTAACTTTATGATATGCTTGCAAAAAGTCTTAAAAGAACAAAAAAAATCCACATGGAGGCTATTTTACATGCAGAAGGGCTTATTAAGGTATTTCCATAAGAAAAATGTGTTAATTTAAAAAATAAATTCATTTATATTTTAAGACATTGTTAACCAAGCACCATGTGTTGTAACTGGCAGCTTTCCAGCCACCATGGAAGTGGATCACACATGGGTTAATAGTAGCTTATGTGATGTCTGCATTCTTAGGAAATGGGCAAAAGCCCAGGGTATTCTGATATCAAGATTTTAGGAATCAGACAGAAAGCAGAATATATGTTTATATGTGAACAGATGGACACATGTGAGAACTAAAAGCGCACAATTTCTCTTGGCACTTGTTTTCGTTATCCCTGATGATATAACCAAGATCTTAGTGCACTCACAGTCTTTGATGGCTAAGGACGAAATGGTCTTTTAATGAGGGCTCAATGGCATTATTTTCTTGCATAAGGATTGTGCCCCTGTGATCTTGCTGGATTTGATGTTCTGTTAATTCCCTAGTTTCAGAGGTTCACAAGTTGCCTTGAAAGTTTGATATGGTTTCACGTTTGACATACAATCCTCAGTCCAGGAATGGCTGCTCTCCACTCCCCTACTCTCTTAAAGGTTTGTGAGTGAAATAAAATATTTGCCATTTTGAGCTATTTTTGAATGTATGCACACAACTTAAAAACGGCTGACACTGAAGTCCTATTTGGCAAGCAACTTATCTCTGATATAATTAGCCACTTTAACATTCTGGAGATTGAAAAAATAAACAAACAACATTTAAGAATTGGGCAGCTTGACTTGGTTAATATGTCATAATGCCCTGATGGTCCAAGACAAGTCCCGAGTAGGTGTTTTAGTCATTCAGGTCAGGAGTTCACACACCAGCATCATGTATTTAGGTGACTGATCATTCCTCATGTTTGCTTGTCCTGGGGATACAACAGTGCACAGTTGATAATTTCTGAATGGTACGCGCTATAACACATACCTCTGACGACAGAGTTTATAGGTTCTATTGTGTTCTAGCTATAAAAACAGAAAGCATTCTGCAAGTATTTACTCAGTCCTAAATCATTTTAACCAGGGAAAATTGACTTTTCGGTTAAAATATGCATTTTATAACTGTCCATAAAATTCTTTTCCTTCACTGTAAAGAAGAAAGGAAATCCATAGCTTTAACAATGGTTAAAATACAAAAACATGTGAGCTGGTGTGTGCCACCTGGTTGTACTGTTAAGAACAAAACAAAACAAAACAAAACAAAATAAAACAAAACTTGGTAAGAAGGAAGTTTATGGAGAATCTTAAAATTCGCATGCTTGAAAGAGTAAATTGAAGAAGCCCAATCTTTTCCCAAAGTACCTTCATTAAACCTGAAAGGCTTTCTTAATGCGGATTCTCTAAAATACAGTTCTTAGTACTTTTTTCCATACAGTTAGGAATAGTGCAAGTAATACTTAAAATTTTATGAGCCTACTGCTCAATTGAGAACGAGTCATATCTTTGGTTTAGTATATACAAACTAGGAGTGTGTATAAAGACACGTACACACCCACCCACCCTCTTTCCATGTCGCTGTCTCTCTTTCCTTTTTAGATGTAGATGTATTCCTAAGGGTAGCCTGTGAAATTTTCTCTCTGTAGACTAAATTCCTTTCATTTTCTAAGAGCTGGCCAACATGACCACAACAGAAAATAACAGGTAGGTTTGTAAGGCAACTGGAAACTATCAAGATGCTAAAGCCTGAGAATACCCTAGAGTTATTCAGTTCAGCCAGCTCATTTTAAAATATGGGATATTGAATTCAGGAGAAATGATCATTGAATTACCAAGCAAGGTAGGAAAATGTCAGGACAAGAATTCAGATATACCAACTCTAGGACCAATGGTCACACAGCTATATTGGCTGCTTGGAAAAGGGTTTGTTATGTGACTGAATGGGTCTTGGAAATAGAGAAGAAAAGGAAAATGTGTGGTGCAGACAAATACAAGTACAAGTACACTCTGGATGGTATCTTATCACTGTGACTGTAAACATATTCTTGGGTTAATTAGGAGGTCAGACTTGAATGGTCCAGATGAGTTTATGATTCATAAGAGTACTGATGACCTCAGTGACTTAAAATGTATGCTTAATAATCATGAACATGGTGTTTTGAAGAATAAGATTTCTATTCTGTGTAGGGAAAGTAAATGAAGACAGGGCTGTGATATTTTAAAGACAGCATAGTGCAGAGAGAATGACAGTAAAAAACAGACATTCTTTTGATTCTGTTTACTTTGGATTCCTCTTTAAATGAGTTTATTTTGACTTAGGCTTTAGATGTTTGAACATCCACTCCGTTTTTGACCACTCAATGACCATTAGGAATTGTGTTAGAGCTACGAGACACCTGAATTAAATTCTTATAATGGATCGTCTTATCCAAATGATTTAACCTTTCTAAGCCTCAATGTCCTCATTTGTATCTCAGAGTTGTTGTAGAGATTACATAACATTAAAGTGTTGTGAACATCAAAATAAGTAAATGTGACAGGGCCCGATACCCTATGTTCCCTTTTTCTTTATTTTCAATAGCTGGTTTTGATGTAATACTCAACTGAACAGGATTTGATAAAGCAAGTCTACATAGGTCTTGTGAGTACAGATGCCCTCTCTCTTACAACAGATGCAAGTAGAAACTGGGAAACGGGTATACATAAAAGGTATATTCTTATCGACACATACCTAGATGACATCTAGGAGGACCGTCCTACACCTCTACCACTCCATCATCATGGGTTGTTTTGGTTTGGAGGGCTTTTAGACGTTTAATGCATTTCTGGGTCTTTTTCTAAGAAGCAAATTAGAACAGGAATCGTTTTTAAATAATTCAGACCTTAGTCTATCTACATGGACTCAAGATTCCAGACTGTCCATTATATGCAATAATAGACGATACCACAGTGTTTATTTCAGTCTTGTTGACCCAGCCTGTTTGAAAGCCTTTGAATTAGAGTATTTCCAAAAACTGGATTAGATGCCATAGAAATACCTTTCCATGTTTTTGGTATTTTGATATTTTGATACACAACGAAAGGAGTATAGATACTATGACATTGGCACCCTGTTGATCAAGATTCATACCCACTTAGAGAAGAGATCCAATTACTAATAATCCAGTAATACTGTACAAACCTTAAACCTTTCAATTTTCTTGAGGGATTTTATAGCCAACTTATGAGACTGCAGGCTTATCTGTTGTTGGAGGACATCACAATCCTTTATCTTTTTGTAATAATGCATTATTCATTAGAGGAGTACCCAGGTTCAAAGATGATAAGACTCATGACAAGGGTTAATAAATTTATAATACAATTTTTGGACTATCTAAAAACAAAAATCTATTTATATTATGGACTTTCTTTTTAAAATTCATAATAATTTCCCATTGTGATACATATAAGATACATTTAAAATTATTATTTGTATTGTTATGGGAAATGTAAGTGTACTTGGATCATAAGTTTTCAGTTTTGAGTTTGCTTTTTGCTTAATGTGTGTGGCTCAAAATCTTTGTTAAAATTTTTCTTAAAAACAAAATGTGTGCCTTGCCTGTATTCTGGTCATTTATAACTGGCCCTGGACTTGATAAGAAATACATTAATATAAAGCTAAGTCTTTATTGAGTACTGATAAGGAAATGATACATTTCACTGAAAGAAAAACAGTTAGCATCTCAGCATTTTTCATGATGCTTATTTAAGTGTTTCCTCCAAATAAATTTCAGCCTCCATGAGGGCAGCAACCATACCTGTTTAATCACTGTATTGTGGGGGACATTATTGGCAAATCCTTGGTGCTTAATAAAATGTCTGTTGAATGAATGAAAAAATGAATAATAGTTCATTAAAAATGTACACAGAAAGCTTCAGTTTACTATTCTACTGGAATCTGCCTCTCTTCTTGAGATCTTCTTGAAAAGAAATAAACAACCTTGAAAACATCTGGGTTTGTCTTGGAAAACTCCATAGGGAACACTATCTTCAGTGCAATCTGAATGGGTTTTTCTAGCAGAGCCACAGATTGTTGCAGTCAGAAGGGATGTAGCATAATCATCTTGTTTAACCCATAAGGAAACTGAAGCTCAGAGAAATTCCTGGGAAACATCACATAGTTACAGAGCCTCACTGATCAGATCTAATGTGTATGTGCCCTTCTGCAGATCATTTCGTATTTTTCACCTTAGTGGAATTAGCTGCTGCCATATGTAAAGAGTCTATAATATTAATGTGAGAATAATTTCTGTTATGTTGGAGATATTTTCATTTGTGGAATTTTTCCAAGCAAAGGAAGGCTTTTTAGCTGGTACAATTTCTGTGATGACCACAGCACAAGCTGACTGCTCTGGGATTTTAAAGTTAAGCTGCTTGAGATAGGACAAGAATTGCTTGAAAGGCGAAAACTTGCAGGAAAAATGGGGTGGGTCATTTAGTTCTTGAAATGAAGCAGGGTGCAGATTAGGAATCATTATGGTTTGCCAGAAGTCCCTGGTCATAGAAGCCTGTTTAAGTGCTCACTGTCAACAAGGAAATCATGGGCAGCACTTACAGTGGCTCACCTCTGATTTATTCATAAACCTCACACGAGCACTTGGCTTTGTTCTTGCTCTAGTAAGGGGGACTGATGCCAATAAGAACAGGAATAAAGAGCTCCTTGCATGGTCCAAGAGTGAATAGCACTTTACCTCAAAGCCTGACCTCCTTTCCTGAGGTCTGTTATGCTACAGTTGACTCTGATTGGCTGTGTGTTCTCAGATGAAATGAGAGAAGAGGTTATAACAAGTATCTACTCTGTAAACTCCATAGTATACATAACAAGAACTACATAACTGGAACTTGGGTTCTAACTTAACCTAAAGGTTGTGATATTTATGCTAAATGGAAAGGCTTCTTTTTCCCCTCTCCTTTGCAACTTGAAAAGTTTCACATTTAATAGTAGGTGGAAAAATACTGCTTCCTTCTAATTGAAGAATACAATGATCTTGGAGTGAAATGGGCTTTGACAATCCCTTTCCCCATTAAAATGAATTTAGAGAGATTTCATAACATGGGAAATTAAGGGTTCAAGAATAAAATACGTACTACACTGGGAGAAAAATAAAGACCTGGGCTTGCAGATTGATTAGCCATGTTTATCTGAGAAGCTTTATTTGTGCCAACTTACAAGTGACGCTGTGCTCCAGCCACCCATGTTGAAGAGAAGGGACCTTTAAGAGACGGTCAGCTGGCTGGTTTGCACTGGGGCAGAGGTTGAGTAGAGTTACTTAAATCCCCAGAGCGACATTTAGTTAATGCTAGTCTTTTTTTTCCCCCTCCCCTGATCCTGTCCACTTTGGCTACTCTTTTCTCCTTTTGATGAAGTTGGTCTCTTGCTACTTAAAGCGCATATATTTACACAAAAATTTCCTCAAATTTTCACAACACATTAACCCAGAAGAGCCATATTAGGAGATGGTGATGAGAGTTAATGATATATCTTTAGATAAAGCCATCCTCCCATGCAATCACATCAGAGTCATCAGCTCATTTGTCATGGCTGAAGTGAAAATGTCAGGACCAATGAGTGTATGAGTGCTGAAGGGGGCTAAAGGGCTTTTGGAGAGAGACATTTTTGTGCTGGGAGTCAGCCATGGCTTAGATTTAGCTCCAGGGAAATATTGGGATTAGCCAGCACTGTGTACAAATCCTTAGCATAACAGAATTAGTTGGGAAGCTGGAGAGGTGGGGTCATGAGTACGGGTGTATTTCTAGACTTATGCTCTAGGATGCAGGCCGGGAACTATGGAAAAGAGTGAGGTGACATAACCGTTATTTTAAGGGATGTGTTTCATTCAGGTTCATTGATTTCAGCAAGATTGAAGCCCTGGATTTGAAGGACATCAAGGAAAGACTTGCAATAACATACACTAAATATGTATATATGACTTTCGTTTTAAATTTGGCTGCACTAAAAAAAAATTGATCTTAACGTCTGAAAGCTTTTCGGGGAGATAATATTTGGGTACACAAAGATAAGATTCAGGCACAATGTACTTTTGAATAGTATTTTAAAGTCGAAGTTAATGCTTCATTTAAGTAACAGTAATTATGGTGAAATACTTGTTGCGTTGTTGAATTTACCCAAGACTAAGAAGCTAAACTTCCTTTACACAGACTTCATTCCGAAACTTTAATTGAAAAGTAACTTATTTTCTTTGGCTACAAAAGTTCTTATCTTTGATAGACCAATACTAGCAGATTTATTTCATTTTGAATCCAGTGAACTGTTCTCTTTCAGATAATGCACCCATACAACCTTTTCTTGTTTAATTCGATTGATTTACAGTGTTAAAGTGAAATAATCTGATACCTGTTTCCTGCCCTTTGAGTATTTGTCGTCAAAGAAGCTGATTAGTTTTTCCCCCAGCTCTTTAGCTGTTTTAAATGTATAATTATCATTGCATGTCATTTGATAGCTGCACTAATTGCTGCCAACTATTGTCTGTTTGCACTTAATGCTGAAACCTGATCAACATCCTGCTTTGGTTGATGTTTGGTGGTAAACTTTAATTAACTCTTATTGCATTGAAGAAGAGTTCAGGCTTGGTGCTAACTAATCATTTACCTTCATTATGTCCTGACAGCTCCACTTGTTCTTGGTCCTAATAGATACACCAGTCAGTAAATAAACCTGCAAACCTCATGCCTTATAGTTGCTCCACACTGGTATTTTGCTACCTAAAGTATAAGATAATTGGGCCCAGATAATTATTTAGTTAGTTTAGTATCTCTAGTTCTGCAGACACTAATCTTAATTGCCTCTTTCATGCTGGACAATTTCATTTTAATAGAAACTGTAGATTTGAGATAACATTATTCCTTCAACATGGTTCCTATGAACATGCATCTTTTGAATCAATACAATTAAGCTTGTCTCCTGTTGGAATTCTTGTCATTATTTTTCCTGAAATACTTTTCCTGTAATGATATTGAAGTTAAAGTAATCAGGTTACCAGCAGATCATGTAAAATTCAACTCAAAATTGCTGGCTGCTTGATTTTAATTTGTCTGACATCAAGTTTGTTTGAAAAGGGATAATATGTGGGTAAACCAAGGAGCTTATAATTATGGTTGACGTTTGTTTGTTTATAATGAAATCTAATTAAAGTTCATACATTTAAAACACAAAAGTTAATTACTGAATTGCTCACTTCACTTATGGACAGCAGTCAAATTAACTTTCAGGCCAAACACACACACACACACACACACGCACGCACGCACGCACACACACACACACACACACACACAAACAAACAAAGGGCTCTTCATAACAGAAATAAAATAACCAACTAATCTTAAGGATCAAACATAAATTTGCCAATATTTCATCCAGAAGAAAACTTGGCATTCCACTTATGTTCTCTAGTATGTTAGTCCTATGTGGTTTATAATATAAAGTGACTTAAAGTATTTACAAAGCGGTATAAAAAGAGACTTGTATTTTGTAGACTCTAGGAGTATTGTATAATAAGAGGTACTTGGTAGTGATTTTAAAATTTATGCATATAACTTTATTCATGAAAACTATTTTGAAATCATTGAAATCATTGCTCAGAGAATAAGAATGTTTGCTGGAATACCTGACCTGTAATTAGCTTTATAAAGATAATTATGGTAGGTTTTGCCTGCAAAGAATGACATTTTTTTTTAAAGTAAGAATGTACTCACTTTATTACACTTGCTGTTACATTTGTTATGAGATCATATTCTTGGGAATCATGAAATACAGATAATTATACAATTGTTTTTCTTTTAAGTACTTAAGTATCAGTAGTTCAATAATGCATTTTATATAATAGATAAAGAAGGAGAAAATACATGTACATGTTAGAATATACTATCTTCATATTGTACATGAGATAAATATATGTGTGGAATGTTTTTCACTAGTCTGGTAAATCTCTTTTTGAAGGCAAATATTCAATGGTTATATATACCTTCATAAAACAAATTATGGTAAGTTTTTTAAATGCTACTATGTGACAATTTAAAATCATTATCAAGTAAACAATCTTAGATTATGTGTAAGCCAGAGAGATTAGTCAATTACATTTTAAAGACTAGAAATATAAACAAAAAACATGGCAAAATGATTTATAATTTTCTAAAAATGATTGACACAGTCTATGTTTTTCCAAGGAAAACTAAAAGGACTCCCTGTTTAAGCTTTATATTTAGAAGTGGTATTTACTTGAACTTTCAGATATAGTAGGGATCAAGGGAGAGGAGTATGAGAAGGGAAAGTGATTCTGTCTATTATTGAGATGCTTTACAAAATTGAGTGTAATTTACATAACTGTTTAATATTTTCAGAAATTATATTTATATGTATACTAAGACAACGCACGCTTGATTTGTAGATTAACATTTATTTAGGGAAGAAAAATGAAAAGTATCATATAGTCATTTAACTCTAATCCTACTTTGCATATTTGAGAAAAAGGGAAGATGAATAATACTCAAGTAAGGCTGGGTAACTGGCACTCAGATGTACCTTTTTCTTCTATAAAGAAAGGGGGGAAAAGCTAGTATATTGTCATAGTATTGGCAAACAACAGCTTTCTAGTAATGCTTTAGCTGATTAGGACATCCTTACCCTTTAATGAAGCAATCACTACAAAGCCCCAATGTCAGCTGGAATACTAGCAAAACAGTATCAAAGAAAGAATCAGAAAGAGGCACTGAACATAATTACAGTTCATGTCCTTGTCTCACACCAATGCAAACTATTCCTTTTCAATTAGAAAGACTAAGAAAATTAGAAATCAACGAGATTGGTTGGAAGTACCAAAGTTTGTTTACAGAGGATAACTAAAGTATTGAGTCCATCTTGCTCACTGATTATGAAATTTTCCCGAAGCAAACAAATAAAATGAGTCATATAATAGTGTAATTTGGTTAAGGAGAGATTATTGATTTCTCTCTAAGGAAAGTAGCTGGAGTTTGATTAAAGTTGTGAAGAAAACTGAGTAAAATTCCTATTTCCTACAACTAAACAAATTAAGAACTGTTGGACTCATAGGCAAACTGTACCTTTTCTTTTTAGTTCTCCAACACATATGCTTAATAATAGGTAATTGTCATATAAAGTCCATGTAAGTTTAGAGATGTGAGAGGGAATGAGAGAAAATGAGGGGGGAGTAGAGGAGAGGAAGAGCTAGCATGGGAGGCAGAAGAACCGTAAGTGTCAATCACAAGGGTCCTGCTTGTAGAGTAGGAAATAAATCTGCATTGAACAGCTAATTTAGACTTTAATGAGGAAAATAAGGGGAAATGACTTAGTTGACTCGCACACTCAGGTTTGTTTTTGTAAACTCTCCCTCCTTAAAAATTTGCTTGTTTTAAATGCTTAATACATTTGGTTACATCCTTCTATTCAAACTTAATTACCTTCTCCCCTTTGTCGTGACATGGGTGGAAAGTTTTTGCCGTGTCAGAAGAGGTCGTCACACATTCTTTTGCAGTTCTCTTCATTAATTCCTTCTTGCAGAAGCATTTTCTCTCGTGCTGGGAAGGTAGAAGGGTGTAACAGAAGAGCCCTGAAACATCAGCAGGAAGCTCTAAGCTGGTTAATGCAGTATAATTGTCTGACATAGACTGGTCTTTGTTTGTGTGGTTCACTCCGAATCAGCTGTAATTAACTCCAGAGTGTTTCCAGATTGCCAGCAAAGAAAAATTACAGCTTTTCTGTTTTAAATTGTAAAGCTCACAAACATTAACTATGCAGATTGCTTTTACTTTGATATATTTCTATCCTGCAAGAAAAAAAAAAAAAGGCTCGTTCGGCTCCCCCCCAACACCTCAAAAAAATGTGCTTTTGTTAAGTTATTTGATTTAGTGTCTATTGAAACATAATGGCTCCTTAGTAGTTGGATTTGAAGTCTTTATACTTAATATTTCAATCCTTTGACATCGTCGTATTTGCCTTCCTTCTTGCTAACGTTTTTAATACTGCAATGGGAAACAAGTTATGTAATGTTGAATGAAATACTAAACATATACTAAAATAAGCAAATTGCAGAGAAAGCTGCCTAAAGAAAACCACCAGCGCCAAGGGAAAAGGCTGAGATCAAAGATGTATTCTGACGTAAATGGTGCTGCCACACAGGTACTTTACCTGTGTTTTGATATATATCAAAAGACAGACTAAGAGAAAAGGGCAAATTCACTACCTTCTTCTCCTGGTCAGGACACCACGCCCTTTTAAAAGCTTCTGTACAGTACTTTGTAATTATGAATTCCAACATGGGCAAAAATGAGGTAGCGGTGTGAGCTAATACACCCTAGTACACAAAAGATCTGTCAGCAACTGATGCAAAAAAAAAAAAAAAAAAAAAAAAAAAGTCCAGCCAAAAATCTTTTTTTTTCTTCCTTCTGAATTTAACAATAAGGAATTTAAGCCTCAATGTGGCTTTAGCAACCAAAGAAAAGAAGCTCTTGGTGTCTGCATAATACCACTTTGATGGATTTTTTTTCATCAGTTCTCTGTAC
Source organism: Lynx canadensis (assembly GCF_007474595.2). Taxonomy (NCBI): domain Eukaryota; kingdom Metazoa; phylum Chordata; class Mammalia; order Carnivora; family Felidae; genus Lynx; species Lynx canadensis. Next base: position 57,542,742 of record NC_044320.2, on the reverse strand, counting down.
GTGGCAACAAATAAACAAGTATAATTATACTTGTGAAGGTCTATTCATTGCTTTGTCAGGATTAGATATATGTGCCGTTTTCACACTGCGCCTCTCTTTTGTCTTTGCCTAACTCACTATGACATATTGATAGAGGATTTGGAATGGGGAAAAGGCCACAGCAGAGACAGTGATGACCTTTTGGAAACTTGATATAATTCAAGGATTTTTCTTTCTTTCTTTCTTTCTTTCTTTCTTTCTTTTCTTTTTCTTTTTCTTTTTCTTTTTTTTTTTTTTTTTTTTTTTAGGATTTGTAACTTGTTACCAAATTCACTTGTAAGTGGACAACTTTTAACCCGTTTAAAATGGAGTAAATAAAGACTCAAAGTCCTATGAGGTGGCTGAAGAGCGGAGGAGAATAAAAACAATAGACTAAGGGGCGCATTGGTCTTCTTTCCCAGCACTTAGCAGAGTGGCTAACCTAGCATTCCTTTCCCATTATTCTGTCCTCTTGATCAGATCACGTTCTTTTTAATCATTTCACAAGCACTGTCTCACTGGACCGTAGAGGAGGGCTGGGACAATCTCAATTAAAAAAAAAAAAAAGAAAGAGGTAAAACTGGCCTCTCTGATTTTGGGTTCTAATGGGAACTCTGCTTGCTGAATGCAAAGGAATTCTTCTATTGTTCCGAAAGCACCCCCTTTCATTAGCCAGGCTCCTTGTAGGTGGGTTTGGTCATTTAGCAGAGCTGAGTTTAGGCAGCAGTGACTGCAGGACGAAAGCAAGGCAGAACGAGCAATAAAAGTTCTTTTTCTGCATATTGTCCATTAGTTCCGAAAAAGGGATTTACATGATCAAAGTCACTGATCTTGTGAATTAGTGAGAATACCAAAAAATGTGTACACATATTCTAAGCAGACCAGCAGGTATGTATTGTTCTGAATTTAGCATTAAAATTATATTAGGTTTTCTATTTGGGATTTCTTGAGGACTTTGGTGATTTTTAAGGAATAGAATGCTTGGCAGTCGACAACAGAAATTGGTAAAGACTGAAAAGAAACCAGCTTAAATGGTGAAGCAGCTTTTATAGTGAGTTTACTTGTTACGCAGTCATTTTGAAATGAATTAGGTGGTTTAAGCTAAATGGTTGTCTTTGTGGTCTTTTTACTGGGACTTCTAAAACTTTAGTATAAATTTCCTACATGGGTCACATTGATCTAAGAAAGATCTTGTCTGACATTGAGGGCAATGAAATTACTTAGCATCATATTCAGTGTCACTGTATATACTAATCTAAATAACTTTTTAACTGTACAAACTAAAGTGATTCCATCAAAATATACTGGTGAACATTGCCATGGTCATAGTCAATAGCTGCAAATTTTAAAAATCAGGTAATATGTTATTCAGCTGTGTCAATCTAGATAGGTTTGCTATGGTTGCTTTTGGAATGAAATGTAAATTTGATTGCATAAAAGACTTATTATGTACTTGATTCAGTTTCTGATTAATGTGTAGCTTATTGAGAAGAAATTGATAGGCAGTTTCCTATAAAATTATGTGGGAGTATTGTAACAAAATGTGTCGTACTGCTTTGACCTGTGATGGATTCTTGAGGGTAGTTTTCATAATTTTTTTTTCACATAGCAATAATGTTGTTACATTTTTGAAAGTTACTTCTGGCTCTATTAAGATAAAATAAAAAGGCAGGATCTACTTTGTATAGAGGAATGTTGAGGTGATATGTTGCAGAGTTCATTCGGCAACTGGCCAAAATTCTGAACTACAGATTGTATACAACTCATTTGAAGTGCATTCAGCTAGTGTGTAATAGTCCTAGCAAGTGTTTCTGTAGGCTGAGATCCGTTGTAGGGCTACAGGTCAAACAGAAATAAAACAATTATAAAAATATAGCTTAGAAAATCCTTTACAACACCATAAAGTGGGAACTTTTCTTACTTTTGTAATCAAAGTGACTCTTCTTCCATATACCAGCCTAAGTTACCTTATTATAGGAAAAAAAAAAAAAACCCTCCCTGGGTTTTGGAACTTTTCATTTTAATCCAGGATCATTAATTCAGTATTATTTACCACTCTGCTTCCACTCCAACTCTCTAGTCTCTTCCTGACTTCCTCATTTCCTTCAGTCTAGCAGGGGATTATATTTTAGGCATTTTGGCTGCCTTCAGTATGTATACATTGTTTGTGCATACTTGGTAACTGCAAAGGTAAACATTAATATTTGTGGACTAATTAGAAAATTATTAGTTTTTCATGCTTATGGTTATCAGATTATTTCAGTGGGTTTTAAAAACTGCATGCATGCCATGAGGATAATTAACCTGGAGCTCATCAATGATTAAAATTACACACTAAGCTTTGTGGTGTGTGATTTGTGAGCAATTAGAGTGTCATTTTAACCATTGCAGATACCAAAACGAATTTTGATTTCATTTTTCATCTATGTAGATCTTTTGATGTATTTTAAACTGATCACTTCCTCTCTGATTTAGTAGACAAGGTTAAATTTGATTACAGTAAAGACAGTATTAAGAACTTATCCTTCATACTAACTATGCCAGTGACCTTCAGTGATGTCTTTCTTTTGTAAGAGCTTTTTAAAAGGATTTTCTAAAATACTTAGTAATATTGGTGAGCCCAGAGTTTTGTTTTCTTCTCAGATCTCTGCCACTATGAAGTCTGTGCAGTAGAATGTAGGAGGGTGAGGGGCATCCAGGGTAAGGCATGTCTGTCTCACACAATATAATATGTAATGTAATAGAGCAATGTCAACATTTCTTGTTTCAGAAATTGTCAGCACATGTGAAAGTTGGTACTTTTAAGTTCAGGGGCTGTTTGCTTTGAAGTTATGAGCCCCTTCAATGTTAAGATTTGAACGAAGATTGCCTACCTGTTTCATAAAATCAAGACAGTACCTATGTCATAGGCTGAAAATAAATACTAAAGTTTCAGACCACTCAACTGTTGTGTACAGTGCCATCATTCTGCAAATGGAGAGATCTGCAGGGACTCAGAGAAGCTTAAGCTGTAATCAAGCTGCTGTTACAGTAGCTGAGGGTTGCAGACATACACACACAGGAGGAAAATGCATTTTCACCAATATACGCCCAACTTTTCCCTGGTACCTTACCCTGCTGCCAGAAACTGATATGACCTTACAGAGTGCATCCTGTTCTCAACAAAGGGAATTTATGGTCTGAGATGCTGCCTGAAAAAAAAAAACAAAACAAAACCAAAAACTAAAAAATTTTTTTTTAAATGATTGAAGGATTTTCATCAGTAGTGCTTGCGTAGGATTTGTTAAGCCAGGGGAGATGTTGATTGAGGCAGTGGTTGAGAGATGGGCAACTCACCAGGATTGATAACATCAAACTGGTATTTGAGATGGTGTTCATTACGTATTGCAGTGAAAAAACTGAGTGAATGCGATTG